>NC_068362.1:54631326-54911326 GCF_020536995.1 Dreissena polymorpha
TGTTAGTCTAATCTTCATCAACATCGGTATGCATATTTAACTTCAAAACAAATATTGGACCAGCGATTTCAATAGAAGCAGAATCCTGCGTTTTGACGCGAGCAAATTAAAAATGACTCATTTTTGACGCAACCCTTTTTTCTGCCGTGCGTCATTTTGACGCATCAAAAATTTAACCCGAGGGTCAGTCAGTTAACATCTCCAGTTCCATGGTAATATATCCGCCTGTGCTCCTAATCAAAATTAATGTTTCAGTATTTGAAACTCGGTCTATAATCGAGGGAATAGAGGTCTACCCCGGGCGTTGTTTTTTATACTCTCAAGTCATAATACTACACATAAACATTAAGAAAACACATTTTCTCAATTAGATATAAATTATCCGAGTAGAATTAAATTGCTACGTCTTGACCTTTGACATTGTAATTAGCGGACGTATTGTAAATTAACATTAAACCCGCGTTCAATTAAAAAATGGCGATTCAAACAACAACAATTCAAATTACAAGTAATGGTGATTCAATAATGGAGATAGCATTAATTGGATTTAACGAACATTAAATAAGGTTTCTTAAACCAGATAACAACAAGGAAATTTTGGATTATTAAAGTTAAACTACTACTGGTAAGGCATTCTTAAGTGTATATATTTCCGACATGTATAGTATTCGGATAAACAGCAATAGATATACATGCATTTAGATTGTGTTTTTGTACAAAAGCTATCATAGGGATGATGATAATATAACAAGGATAAATATGTGATGAAAAGGTGCTACAGGTACATATCTTAAATTACTTAAATATGTTATGATGAAGTAGATTTTAATGAGCATTTATTGTTTTAACAAATAAACATAGTATAGTGAACATGTTTTGTTTTTGAAAAACTTAAAGTCGATATTGTTCGCACAATTATTGATATTTTGTCCTTATCTTTGCGTACCAATTCATTAAAATATGCTGTGTTATGTATCATGGTATTTTTATTTAATAACGCAGTATAACTTTTTTAGATACATTTGTATTGTGTAACTCTTGGAGCATGTTTTTATCTAAAAAAATTGAATAATACAGACAAAAACACAATTAACGCACTTCAAAATTGACCCCAGAATTTTTCAATTTGACTCCTCAAAATTTCAGTCCAGGGGTCATTGACTCCTGGTTTTTATGGAATGAGTGCTATATTGACGTCATCATTTGATTTTAAATAGAAACAAATTCGTACCCATATTTCGTAACCATATTTTTTTCGTACCTATTTTTTTTTTACCCATTTTTTCGTCCTTAAATTTTTTTCGTACCCACATTTTTTTTTCGTACCCATTTTGTTCATACCCAAATGTTTTTTGTACCCTAATTTGTTCGTACAAAATTCTTTTTTTTGTCCCCTTTTTTTTCGAACCCAAATGTTTTTCGTACCCATTTTTTTTTCGTACCCAATTTTTTTTTTGTACCCAAATTTTGTTGGTACCCAATTTTTTTTCGTACCCATTTTTTTTATACCCAAATGTTTTTCGTACCCAAATTTGTTCGTACCCAAATTTGTTCGTACCCAAAGTTTTTTTTGTACCCATTTTTTTCGTACCCAAAGTTTTTTCGTACCCATTTTTTCGTACCAAATGTGTCTGTTCCCAATTTTTGTCTTACTCAATTTTTTTTTCGTACCCATTTTTTTGGTTCCCAAATGGTTTTCGTACCCACATTTGTTCGTACCCAAAAAATTGTTCGTACCCATCTTTTTCGTACCCAAATGTTTTTTGTACCCAAATTTTTTCGTACCCAAATTTTGTTTCGTACCCATTTTTTTCGTAGCCAAATTTGTTTCGTACCAAAACTTTTATTCGTACCCATTTCTTTTGTACCCAAATAGTTTTTTCGTACCCTAATTTTTTTCGTTCCCTATATTTTTCGTATTCTAATTTGTTTTCGTAACCAAATTGTTTTTTTTTCCTACCCACATTTTTTTCATACCCATTTTTTTTTCGTATGGAATGAGTGATGTGTTGGACGTCATCATTGATGACGTTCATTCGAACGAATGATAAAGGGGGCTAAGTTTCATTAAGTTGAGGCATATAGTCGCGATTTGAGCGCCTTGAAAACTGGTCGGTAACTTTTGCTGAAATTTGACATGAATATGGACAAGAATGCGATCTACCTGTTGGCGTAGGCGTTATACCTGGGAAAAATTTAGTTTTTTTATTAAATCACGAAAAAGTTTCGCAAGTTTGACAAAACCGGAATTACAAAATGCGCTATGTGGATATACCGAATTCCTACCGAAATCCCCGAAATCAAACTTTGATATAAAACAATATTTCATTAGTGATTTCAGTGTATTTCGCAACAATCTATATTAAAATACGCAGTTTTTCGATAAATAAACAATATTAATGGGGATTTAGTGGGATATCGGGGATTCCTGGGGATTTTGGTAATTGCGGGAATGTCGGTATTTTTTCACACCCGTCAAAATGGCCGACTTCTACAGAAAGAACGCTTAAAAAGTATTTACAAAATAACATTATCACAAACGATGTAAAGTGAACGCTACTTATCCGTTTTGTAGATAAGTATACGATCCATTGGAAAACACTAACATTTGACATAAAAAAACGCCAGTGGATATGGAAATCTTCAGCTTTCGAAATAGCAGACGGCGTCGACCAATGGCTGCGAAAAGAACGCGAGAAAGTATTAACACAATAACATAATTCAAAATGATGTAAAGTGAACGCTAATTCGCTGTTTTGTAGATAAATATACGATCTATTGAAAAACCATAACATTTGACATAAAAACACCCGTGGATATGGAAATCTTCTGCGTAACGAAATAGCAGACATCACACGGCGTCTCATCTGACTGAGTCTACGCTGTTTGCCAAGGCCGATAGTATAATGAATGGAAATGCACAAACTCAGTAACTGGCAAGCATATATGCATAAGTAGGTTGTTTCGTGATTATTTACAAACGACTACATAATTCTTTTGGTTCAGCCAGTGCAACTTAACAGAAATAAGTATAAAAAGTTTCTACACCTGACAACAATATGCCAACTTAATACAAGGTAAGTTGTTAACATTATTTAAAATATTGCAAGCTTACAGTATAGAACACTAAACAGCTGGTACAATGTAATGTCATCGTTTTAATTTTAATAAGCCCGTGGTTAATTACCCTTTTTAATCTTATGGATCAATGCATCTCTTAACACCTTCAATTGACTTGTTTATGAAAAATATACACCCTCAGTGCATGTTATCCCATACACCATCACTCACTTACTAAGGCTCGATTGGTACTAAGGCTCGATT
The DNA here is from genome assembly GCF_020536995.1 of Dreissena polymorpha. Taxonomy (NCBI): domain Eukaryota; kingdom Metazoa; phylum Mollusca; class Bivalvia; order Myida; family Dreissenidae; genus Dreissena; species Dreissena polymorpha. The sequence continues at coordinate 54,634,651 of NC_068362.1, forward strand.
GGTCATTCTCGGCTCAGGTACTCCTTACAGGTACATGTACCCCGGGTACTCTTAACTTTACTTACATGTACCCCGGGTACGGTAAATAAACTTAAACATACCCGCAAATATTAGATTGTATCCGAGTTGTATATCCGCCAAAAATCCGATGTTAAACATGCTACAGATTAACGTAAAACAATATTGTTTACCTTAAACAACCTTTTTTTTTTAAATCTGCATCAACATGCTTTTTAGTATGAGTGTTGAGAGGACGCCGTAGGAATAAGCAAGTAATCAAGAATACGTCTCTGTTTCTGCTTTTATTTCCTTCATGTATAATGATGATAAGGATTGACGACTAACATTGACGACAATGATCACAAACATTTACGACTAACACTGACAACAAGCATTGGCGACTAGATGTAACATTGACGATTCTCTACAATAAATGAAATTAACAATAAAAAATGAATAATAAGATTATAGTACAACAGATATGCTTTTCAAAGTATAATATAATAGCATACACTCATTAGAATAAGAGGTTTCATAAATAACAATTTGAAACATTTTCAATCAATATCGAAATATCTTATACAATATTTATTACACAGCATGAATTAATTGTTAAAAAATAATATAAATACCGAATATGGTGTTCCCCATTTAACGGACCTCGCAAACCAAATAATGTTTCTTTAAAAAAATCTATGGCGTTAAAAAGTGAACGTGCAACGTCGCGGAAAATATTATACTTGACGACGTCATACAATGATGCGACTTTAAACAATTTAAGATTTAAAATTAAATCACATTAATGATTTTAACAATTAGTTTTGATAATATAAATGCCATTTAACAGAAAATTGACATAAATGTGAACATAATTAATTTTTACAACATAGCCGACAACAACCAATTTAGTGTTAAAATTCCCCGGTATGTTTTAGTAAATTTACCGTACCCAGGGTTTGGGCCTTACTAACTGTATTATTATTATATCTCACCGACTACCTTTACCTTGTTGTGTTTATCAACCTGAAATTTATGTAAATTCCGGCTTTCTTTACTTTTATTTTTCATTCATTTGATTACACAATTGTTGACGTATCTCGTGGAAAATTATTTGAATCTTTGGATTCTAATGACGACAAGCTGGAAGTGTCAATTTATTTTAAAAACGAATCTAAGATGTATGTACATGTAAGTATTGTGTGTTTGTCATGCATAATTAAGTGTTTTCCAGAAAAAATTGAGTAGCCAGTTATATGGCCGGCAACTATGCAGTAAAACGAAAGCATTTGTGACATTTACTTGATATATTTGGGAAAAGTAGCCGGCATCAAGAGTAAATGTAACCGGCAAAATCACTGGCTGCCGGTATTTAAGTTAAGAGAACACTGATAATAGTAAACTAAATCTCTACGACAGGATTACAGCTTTGTAAAATTGTTTTTTGGGTGATAACAGGCTTTCTGAAAAGTCCCAAAAGGTGCCTGTCAACAGGACAGGCTGCTGGAAAAGTTTGCCTGTCCGGACAAAAATTCACCTGTCCGAACAGCGTGAGTTTATAACTGAAGAATTTAGTAAAGTTTAACTCATATTTATTACAAAAAATGCGCAGCCTGTGTTTCAGTTCACTTGATAGAGTTAAACCAAAAACACTTTCTAATTAGACTCAGAACACAATGACAAAATGGCTGTTACGGCGTGGCTGTGTGGGATTGATTTTTCATGGTCAATTATCGCTGATATCCTAAAATTACAACATCCGACAACGAATGGATTTGTTGACTTGCATCGCATTTGATCGTGTTTACATATGTCACAAAACATTTTGTTACTTGACTCTTCATAATGAACCAACTTCGGTCGGTCATCCACTTAGTTTGAAAAGTTCTGTTAACTCGCTTGGCTTCATAATCTTTCAATTTTTGTTTTTTTTCTTCATCGGTAAGTTTTCTTTTATGGCCAGGTTTAGTACCATCGAAGTACGTTAGCAACGACATTTTGTTCATGTTTAGTTTTTTGTTACAACCTTTGTAAATGGATAGATGGTAATAATCGGACCAATCATATTGACGTTCTCAAAAAAAGAAAACAAAGGGAGAGCACTCCTAAGAACTAGTGACGCGATAGTGTTCTTATTAAATTACAAAAAGGCTCGAAACTAACGAAAAGAGTTATTTTAATTGGGTGTTATCGTTCTTTTGGCTAGTATGACTTTTCGGTATTTAGTCATTTTTTTGCCTGTCACAAGGACCGGCGATATAAGAAACTTCGCCGGACCGTAAAGAATTTTGCCGGACAAGACCGGAGGACCGGCCTTTTCAGGAAGCCTGTGATAATGGTTAGCAATTCATACAAATGTTATTAAAAAATATTGTGGTTTAAAATTCATTTTGAGAATGGGATGGAAGAACAGAAAATGAAAGGGTATACAGGGATGAAAATTAGTGGTTTCCCGTGAGCCCGGGGCAAGTAGTTTTGGCCTGGACAACTCAATTTCTAAAGTTGATAGTCCGGCCGGGCAACTTGTTTTTTTTTTTTAAAGCTTAAAACAATTCAGTGCAATAAAAATTGAATAACAATTGACCACCATGGATCAATACTAGTTAAATAACATTCATTATTAAGGAATAGGAAATGATTAAATTCAGACTCATAATAAAACATCATTCATTGAGAAGTGCAATGTCAGCAAATTTATTTAATTATCTATTATTTTATTAAAAGAAAGTATAATATACACATGTACATAATTCTGGGCTGGTTATTCTTTATCTGGGCAACCAACATACTAAAGATGGTTGTCAGTGCGGGCAACCAATAGTAATAAGTTAGTTTTAATCAATGAAATATCTTTGTAACTTTATTGTTATAAGCATTGCATTAAAGTTGTGATTTAGGTAAGCTTGTTGTTTATAGTAAATTTACTTTTTAGCTCGACTATTATATATGAAATATATATAGAGGAGCTATCCTACTCAACCCGGCATCGGCATAAGCGTGCAAATGTTATAGTTTGCGTACCATCCCAAATATTTCCTATGTCCCTTGACATATTGCTTCCATATTTTGCATACGTGTTAACCAACATGACCCCAACCTAAAAACAAGAGCAGACAACTGTATCACTTGCATTTTGTAAGAATTATGACCCTTTTTCCACGTAGAATATGCATATTATTTATAAATCTACAGTGTTCGAAATTTGCACTAGCCCGGGGCTAGTTGATCTCGTTTTGGGCTACTGAATTTCCATGGGTACTAGCCCGATTGGGCTATTGATTTTTCAAACTTTTGAAATAAAAAATGCTCAAAAATATTATTTTCATCCATCGCTTGAACCATATCTTGCGTTTATTTAGCGTCGTATCGCGTTTCCTCACCCTTCCGATTATGTTGACATAACGAGAGTTTGAATGACAAATTTTTTTTTGATACTGTGCGAATAAAATGCGGATCTACCCAGGTTGTTCAATTTGCTGTACTTTCAGCAAACCATACAAGTCTACAAATGTTTTTAATGTCCCCCATCTTGGATTTGTAATGATCTATTGACAAATCAACGCATTGAACTATCATATTTTAATAGAATATGTCAACCAAATTATATATTGATTGCGTAGTTGCTTGGTTACTTTTTACTGGTTTTCAGTTTAGGCAGTTTAACGATATGCATATTTTATTTCACGTGCAAAGACTTATATTGATATGTTTTTGGACAGTTGTTTCCGGATACGGTATTATCTGTCGATTTTAATTTATTTTCGACTTTCTTGATAAAAAAATATCTAGAATGATGAATACACATGCGATTTTACAGATGGTCTGGTTGATATTTTTTTACATTGTACTCACCAGAATTGGACCTAGAAAGACTATAAAAAAGAACAATAAGCTAGGGGGAGGAGACACTGCCCTCTATTCGCTTTATCATACGGCCTCAGACTTTAGGCTTAATGTTTCGGATTTCTAATTTGGGACAATTGACATCTAAAATTATTTACAGATTGGATAAAAAAACCTTTGCTTCTTGACTGCATGTTAGGTATTGATTGACGAATATCGTCATACATAAATATTATAATCGTATTGTGTCATTGAAATATTATAATAACATTTCCTGCTAATTGGGATCAACTGTTAGTTGCAATCTTCATCATTACACCCTACCTGCAATAAAAACTATCCAGAACCGTCAAAAATATAAACTTATTTTAAAAACTTGTGATAAACAGTTCGGGCTAGTAAACTTTGGTTCGGGATAGTGAAAAAATCCATCTGGTAGCCCGAACGGGCTAGTGGTTTAAAAAGTGAAATTCGCACACTGACTTTATGTTAAATTGTGCGTAACACCCCAAATATTTCCTATATCCCTTGATATATTGCTTTCATATCTTGAATAATGTTAACGTGCATATTTTTATTAACGTCTTGTTATTGTAGTGTACATATTTTTCGGATTTCGGACAGTTCATTCATCGAGTATTATTGTTGTGGTTTTGTGAGTACTCTTCATGTAAAATACTGCTGTTTAGATGTTCAGTTTTAGTCGTATATCAGGATTCAATACCTATACCTTAGTGAAAATGGCATCGGAAGAACATTTGTTCATTGCATTAGATAGAATTAAACATTATTATTATCTATCTATCTTATTGTTTATTGCAGTTTCAGTAATATTCTGTCTATAAATGATTTCAACATGATATAATTATAAATCATGGCAGGCTAGGAAATGTGTAAAATTATATGAAGCAAAAATTAAAAATAGACAGTTCATTTTTTTCCCATTTACATGTATGTATATTTATCTATGTAGACATCTTTTGTGGTAAACAGTTATACAACATGTCGGAAAACGCCCAGGACAAATATATCGACATAATGATTTTTTCACTTATGTGGGTGTATGTTGGCTCCACTTCACACGATACAGTCATTGTAGTTTAATTGAAAAATGCATCTTACAATGTGAGATGAGTTCTGGGTTCAAGCCCCAGCAGTGGCCTATCAAGTGTGAAATACGGAGCCATTATCATTAAATATACACAGTTCTTTCTTTAAACAATACAATTAAATATAAGGAATAATGTTAAAGGGGCATTGCTGCTTAGCTATTTTTGACATTGAATAACAGGGTTTATATACACCTCAAGGATAAATGCTTCTAAATTTGTAAAAAAACAAACCAATCGAAGAGTGCAGAATATTAAACATTTGCAACTTTCTGATGTCTAAAATGTCTTAAATGCCACTTTAAGTTGTTTTTTTTTGTACAAAATGACCCATTTTGTGCTGTCCATTATCGGTTAATGTTTTACGCTGTCAGGTCCAGAAGCGCTCATTCTGTAGCTTGTTTGAACCATAATCTATAATGCGACCAAGTTTCAGCAGATTCGGCCCAGTGGTTCTGATTTTATACCCTGTGCCTATTGAGTATAAGTACTATTACTCACTGATTTATGCATTATGAGCTCGGCTGTTTTCGGACAAAACCTCAGGTTTTGTCATAGCCAGCTCATTGTGTCATGTCGTGTCTTTTCGCCATCCGACGTCTGCCATGCTAAAACCTTAACATGAACCCATTGTAGCCACAATTTTTTTTCGTACTTATTTGTTTGTAGAGCTACCCAAATATTTTTCGTACCCGAATATTTTTCGTACCCAAATGTTTTTTGTACCCATTTTTTTCGTACCAAATTTTTTTCGTACCCAATTTTCTTTTTTCGTACCCCAATTTTTTTTCGTACCCAATTTTTATTTATCGTACCAAAATTGTTTTCGTACCCACATGTTTTCGTACCCAATTTTTTTTTTGTACCCACTTTTTTCGTAACCACTTTTTTTTGTACCCAAATTTTTTTGTACCCAATTTTTTTCCGTATTCAAATTTTTTTCGTACCCATTTTTTTTCTGCCCAATTTTTTTTCGTACCCAATTTTTTTCGTACCCAATCTTTTTATTGCCATTTTTCTTCGTACCAAATTTTTTTTCGTACCCAACTGTTTTCGTACCCAAATTTTTTTATTCGTACCCATTTATTTTTTTCGTACACAATTTTTTTTGTCGAAATAATCGGCTTTCAATTTGATTTGATCTCCCCACTCATTCCATCCCGCGAAACCCTTAAGGTGTCGCAACTCTGGTATGGAATGAGTGATGTATTGGACGTCATCATTGATGACGTTCAATCGAACGAATGATAAAGGGGGCTAAGTTTCGTTAAGCTGAGGCAAATCACTGCGATTTGAGTTTCTTGAAAACTGGCCGAACACGTTTGCTGAAATTTGACATGTATATGGACCAGAATGCGATCTACCTGTTGGCGTAGGCGTTATACCTGGCAAAAATCAAGTTTTCGAGTATTTTGTGTTTAAATACTTTTATGGGAAAGGGCACGCGCACAGATAAACATTGTGACGTCACTTCACAAACAGCGTTAGACATCCGCCATCTTGTAACGCGACAAAGAAACTCAGTGTTATTAATTCAATAAACACAGAAAATATGATTGTGTTTAATTATCATTAATACAAATGTCTATATTTTGTGCAGCGGATGTTTATTCAGACGGATACGACAGAATTACGTAAGTATCATTGTGTACTTTACAGTAGATTTTACTACGGAAGAAATTTATTATATCTCACTCAGTCACTGACAAAATGAGCTTGACACATAAACAACAACCGGATCGGATTTACATCCACATAATATTGTGCGAATCCGATGCAATTCAAATTACTAATGTTTGATAACGTTTGATGAATTCGTTATATCAATATGCATTAACTTTCAAGGGGAATAATTATAATTGAAATGTGCGATTCAATGACAGTGTTATATTGGGATAATTAGTCGTTTAGCCGTAACAGATAAGTATTTAGTTTGTTGTGTTTCATTTTCAACATAGTTTTACCGTTTTTTCCTTAAAGTAAAACAGTTCAGTCGTCATTATATCTTGAATTTTAAATATTGAAATACATGTCGGATATTTCATATTTTCGGACGTTGCTACGTAAGCTAGTTGTCAACATAATTATTAAGATACATATTTACCTTTTACCATACAGTTGTGCAGCTGTTGTCTACTTAATGACGCGCTGTTTAATGTCTATAATGTTGTTCTGCCCGTGATGATAATAAGTCTTTAAATCAACAAACCCCAGCAATGTCAATGGTCTGTCAACATTAGAAAAATATTAGCTAAAGAAACTTCAGCGTACAATTTATATGGTATTGACATACCTGTACTCTGAAGCCAACTCTGTATCGAAAGTTAACCAGAGTCGTAACATATTTATGTCACGCTATAAATCAAAGAATACTCATTTTCTTGGATACATTTCTACATATATTGGTGAATGAATATAAATTACTGCATCGAGGAATATTTTAAGGTTTAAATGTTTCAAATGCATCTAACAATAGATGAAAATAACTCTCATCAGTCTGAAATTCACAATTTTGAAGCCATTGTCGCTTTGTCCAAGACTAGTTTTCATTTGGATACTGTCGGATCATCCTTGACATCTTTTGCTGATATTGTAAACATTACCTTTGTTTTCTGAAATCTATTATTTGTGATTAACAACATACGTCTGGTGGATTATAAAACTGATTTCAGTGTGAATCAGGTAGTTTTAAATATTTACTTTGAGTTTGTATTTACACTACAATTTGTTAACAACACAAGCCAGAATATTCTAAAATACCGGGAAATGTCATTCTGAATTTGAAAACACTTGAGCACATGGTATACAAATATACAAATACAAATTTTATTTTAAGTCAGTTTGTACATAACAAGTATAACATTAACATCTACATTTTCACAACAATAACACGTATACTGAAAGCGCTTGGACAAAGCGGAAAGAATCCGGGTATTTCGGACCAGGGTATTTCCGGGACAGATTTACTCAATATGCAAAGGAAAATATGATATGCCTAATCGACAATTTCAATTGGGTCACGGAACGCATGGTTTTATTTTTCTATGCGTAATCGGCAATTTTACATTGGGTATTTACACAAATGCGCACCTAATTTGTAGCTCTGTTACAGTAATCTGTGAAACAACGTCATTAATAAAACAAAAAAATATGTTTGACCACAACGGTGGCTAATAATGTTTAGGAAAAATTACAAACAATATAGATTTATCTATAACATAACATGTTAGAATTTTATCATGCATTTATAATCACTCATAATGAGATTTCAATATACAGTTACATGCATAGATAGTTTTTTTAAGCCAGTGCCTTTTTAATTCAGAAAATAAGCAAGATAAACCATAAAATTGGGAAAAATAGATAGTAAACCATAAAATGGAGAAAAATGAGGCATTATTAATATGATTATAAATAACAGAATCACAATAATATTGTTTTTAAGTGCATGATTTAGTGCATTTTTAAATTTATATTATAAAATGCTGCTTGAATTTCTTTTTACCTTTCATATGTAAAAAAAGAAATATTATCTGCTAGTGCAAAATATGACTGGTCATTTCGTAGCAAAAGAGAAGAAAATAAGTGCATTAAATAAATGAATTAATATTTTTGTATCTGGAATAGTTGTATTTTAAATCGATCCTCCACCCTATTATGGCCGAATAAGGGCTAAATTGCTTTCCAACTTGAAATGAAAAGGCATATTGGTTGATCGTGTAGCATTTATGTGCAAAACTAGAGGGCCAATTGATAAAGCTTGTTGATGCCAAAACAGGTAATAATAATAATTTATTATCAGGTACATGTACACAAGCAAATAAGTATATTTAACCCTTTCAGTGCGGGAACCGAATTTTAAAGGCCTTTGAAAACAGTTTGGATCCAGATGAGACGCCACAGAACATGGCGTCTCATCAGGATCCAAACTGTTTGCTATTCTGATAGTATTCTTTGAAAAAAAATCGAAGAAAATGCTAATTTTAGAAATTTATCAGACGACATTTTAGCAGACGACAAATTTCCCAGCATGCCAAGGGTTAAGATGCTTAAGGTGTGGAAGACTCATAATCAGGTTTGGTGTCCCTCAAACCCTAAGCGTCATGTTATTCCTTATGCAGTTTGTATAGATAGTGCCGCATCCTGACACGTAAAGCTTGTGCTTTGTTGGCAGCGTTAGTTGGCTGTTAACAGGTTCATTGTGGTTATCTCCACCATCAGTCTGTCCGTCTGTCCTAGCCACTATCTCTTACACCATAAACACTAGAACCTTGAAACTTAAACACATGGTAGCTATGAGCATTATGTGCGACCCTGCACTATTTGGAATTTTGATCTGACCCCTGGGTCAAAAGTTATAGGGGTTTGAGTGGGGACGGGTTAGAGATTTTCACTCATTTTTAGCTCAACTATTATATATGAAATTTATATAATGGAGCTATCCTGATCACGTCGGCGTTACCGTTAGCGTGCACATGTTAAAGTTTGTGTACTCCCCCAAATATTTTCTTTGTCCTTTAACAAATTACTTTTATATTTTTATGCCCCCTTTTCGAAGAAGAGGGGGTATATTGCTTTGCATGTGTCGGTCGGTCCGTCCACCAGGTGGTTTCCCGATGATAACTAAAGAACGCTTAGGCCTAGGATCATGAAACTTCATAGATACATTGATCATGACTCGCAGATGACCCCTATTGATTTTGAGGTCACTAGGTCAAGGTCACTGTGACCCGAAATAGTGAAATGGTTTCCGGATTATAATTCAAGAACGCTTATGCCTAGGATCATGAAACTTGATAGGTAGATTGATCATGACGCGCAGATGACCCCTACAGATTTCAGGTCACTAGGTTAAAGGTTAAGGTCACGGTAACCCGAAATAGTAAAATGGTTTCCGGATGATAACTCAATAACGCTTATGCCTAGGATCATGAAACTTGCTAGGTACATTGATCATGACTCGCAGATGACCCCTATTGCTTTTGAGGTCACTAGTTCATACATGTACTTCTTTACCAACATGACCCTAATCTATAAACAAGAGCAGACAACTGTATCAAGCATTTTGACAGAATTATTGCCCCTTTTATACTTAGAATATGCATATTATTGATAAATCTATGTTAAAGTTTCCATACCACCTCAAATATTTTCTATGTCCTTTGACATATTGCTTTCATATTTTGCATACTTCATTACCAACATGATCCCAATCTATAAACAAGAGCAGACAACTGTATCAAGCATTTTGACAGAATTATTGCCCTTTTATACTTAGAATATGCATATATAATTGATAAATCTATGTAAAAGTTTGCATACCACCTCAAATATTTTCTATGTCTTTTGACATATTGCTTTCATATTTTGCATACTTCTTAACCAACATGATCCCAATCTATTAACAAGAACAGACAACTGTATCAAGCATTTGACAGAATTATTGCCCCTTTTATACTTAGATAATTGAACATTTTGCTTAAATTGCCATAACTTCTTTATTTATGATCACATTTGATTCATACTTTGACAAAACAACACTTACCTGACATACCACAATGCACTGCACCCAAACTATCCCCCATGCCCCACCCCAGAATCCCCCCCCCCAATTTTTTTTTATAATTATTTTTGAAAGTTCATCTTTTAAATTACCACCAACCCACATAAACCTCCCTCTCCATGATGGTTACATTAACCTGTCAAGCACTCGAAATCTCTTATGACAATTCGGTCAATCTCAACCATGCATGGCCGCATTACCAACCCTGGGGCGCCCCCTGGGTCAAACATGCGGCGTGGGAATACGCGTCGGCCTCTGACGCACCATTTTTCACCAATTGACTTCAAAATAATTCTAAAGATTTCTTATGACAACACAGTCTATCTCGACCATCCATGTTCACATTACCCACCCCAGGGCCCCGCCCACTGGTAAAGATCCCAAGCTATTTCAGCATAATTAAAATCCAAGCAATTTTTGTGGTCAAGACCGAAGCTTTCTCACCATAATTAAAATCCAAGCCAGTTTGGTGGCAGAGACCCCGAGCTATTCCAGCATAATTAAAATCCAAGTCAGTTTAGTGGTCAAGATTCTGAACTATTTCGGTATAATTAAAATCCAAGCCAGTTTGATGGTCAAGACCCCGAGCTTTTTTAGCATAATTAAAATTCAAGCCATTTTTGTGGTAAAGACCCCGAGCTTTTTAACCATAATTAAAATCCAAGCCAGTTTGGTGGCGGAGACCCCGAGCTATTTCAGCATAATAAAAATCCAAGTTAGTTTAGTGTTCAAGATCCTGAACTATTTCAGTATAATTAAAATCCAGGACAGTTTGGTGTTGAAGACCCCAAGCTTTTTCAGCATAATTAAAATCCTAGCTAGTTTCGTGGGGGAGACCCTGAGCTATTTTAGCATATTTAAAATCCAAGTCAGTTTAGTGGTGAAGATCCTGAACTATTTAAGCATACTTAAAATCCAAGCCAGTTTGGTGGTCAAGATCCTGAGCTATTTCAGCATAATTAAAATGCAAGCCAGTTTGGTGGTCAAGAACCCGAACTATGAGCATAATTCAAATCCAAGCCAGTTTGGTGGTAAAGATCCGGAGCTATTTCAGCATAATTAAAATCCAAGCCAGTTTGGTGGTCAAGACAACTAACTTTTTCAGCATAATAAAATCCAAGCCAGGTTGGTGGTCAGAATCCTGAGCTATTTCAGCATAATTTAATTCTAAGCCAGTTTGGTGGTCATGACCCTGAGTTATTTCATCATTATTAAAATCCAAGCCGTTTTGGTGGTCAAGACCCCAAGCTATTTCAGCATATATTGTTTTCGGCATAATTTTTTCTTACCCAATTGTTTTCGTACACACATTTTTTCGTACTCATTTTTTTCTGTTTTTTGACAGAATAATGCCCCCTTTTATAGTCTGAAAATTGAAAATTTGGTTAAGTTTTGTGTTCAGGTCTACTCTTATCCTATTTGTGTTAAGGTCTACTCTTATCCTAAAGTATCAAAGCTATATTTTCTACTTAATGGTATAAGTCATGTAACTGACATTTTTATACATTTTATTTCTTTCCCATTTTTGTGTTTTTTATTAAGGTGACATACATCAACTGTTTGATAATATTAAGTCTACCTTTTTGGTAAAAATAATGTTTTTACCAAATTTTCTAAATTGACAGTACGGACACATGTCATTTGCTGAATGTAAAAAGTAGCATAACTGACATTTAGTTAAATTTTCAGAAGGAAAAAACTGCTTTATTGAAATAAAATAGGAATACTTACAGAGTAAAACAAACACATGGGATATTTTCAGATTTGAATACTGGTATTTTACGCATCTTTAGGCATTTCTGTGTGCCATTGATAAATACAATACTTAAACATTCATGTACAATGCACAATACTAAAAACCTGAATTGTAACTGTAATGTATTTCAGATTCAGAGATGTCTGTTTTGTTTCTAAAGTCATGTGAAAAATTAAGTTTATATGTTTATAGGTTTAAAATTGCAAATTGTCCTCTTACTTGCCCTTGTATTTCAAGATAGAATACTTTCCTTCCTAGAGGAAAGAGATCTGGGTTTGAATCCCAGTGGGGGCTTCAGAGGATGATTCATTTTAAGAAAAATTAATATATTTGCTTTAGTTTATCTCTAACTTAACCAAATAACTCTGACAATGCCTTTAAAAGTATGCAGTTTTTGATAATTCAATTATGCAAAAAACATGTATAATTTTAGGGTAGACTAAGACAGCAAACTAAGAATGGGCATCCATTTTAGTTTTTTAAGTCAATACAACAATAAATGCATATAGGAACACATATTTAAATTAAAAATGCAACAATCAGAGGACATAATCAATTAAATAGTAAATGACTACTTAAAATATTTTTTAGCACTGTTTGTTTTTCAGAGATTTGTGAATATGCCGTTTTATGTTCTTCTCATTGAACTAATGCAATATGTGCTTTGGAACTGGAATCATATAGTGTTGGAAAGCTGGTGTTTCACGTCCAGAGGGTCCTTGCTTCCGGAAGCTGAAAATTGTATATGATCGCCCCACTCATTCCATCCCGCGAAACCCTTAAGGTGTCGCAAGTCTAGTATGGAATGAGTGATGTATTGGACGTCATCATTGATGACGTTCAATTGAACGAATGATAAAGGGGGCTAAGTTTCGTTAAGCTGGGGCAAATCACTGCGATTTGGGAGTCTTGAAAACTGGCCGAACACGTTTGCTGAAATTTGACATGTATATGGACAAGAATGCGATCTACCTGTTGGCGTAGGCGTTATACCTGGCAAAAATCAAGTTTTCGAGTATTTTGTGTTTCAATACTTTTATGGGAAAGGGCACGCGCACAGATAAACATTGTGACGTCACTTCACAAACAGCGTTAGACATCCGCCATCTTGTAACGCGACAAAGAAACTCAGTGTTATTAGTTCAATAAGCACAGAAAATATGATTGTGTTTAATTATCATTAATACAAATGTCTATATTTTGTGCAGCGGATGTTTATTCAGACGGATACGACAGAATTACGTAAGTATCATTGTGTACTTTACAGTAGATTTTACTACGGAAGAAATTTATTATATCTCACTCAGTCACTGACAAAATGAGCTTGACACATAAACAACAACCGGATCGGATTTACATCCACATAATATTGTGCGAATCCGATGCAATTCAAATTACTAATGTTTGATAACGTTTGATGAATTCGTTATATCAATATGCATTAACTTTCAAGGGGAATAATTATAATTGAAATGTGCGATTCAATGACAGTGTTATATTGGGATAATTAGTCGTTTAGCCGTAACAGATAAGTATTTAGTTTGTTGTGTTTCATTTTCAACATAGTTTTACCGTTTTTTACTTAAAGTAAAACAGTTCAGTCGTCATTATATCTTGAATTTTAAATATTGAAATACATGTCGGATATTTCATATTTTCGGACGTTGCTACGTAAGCTAGTTGTCAACATAATTATTAAGATACATATTTACCTTTTACCATACAGTTGTGCAGCTGTTGTCTTCTTAATGACGCGCTGTTTAATGTCTATAATGTTTTTCTGCCCGTGATGATAATAAGTCTTTAAATCAACAAACCCCAGCAATGTCAATGGTCTGTCAACATTAGAAAAATATTGTAAAGAAACTTCATCGTACAATTTATATGGTATTGACACACCTGTACTCTGAAGCCAACTCTGTATCGAAAGTCAACCAGAGTCATAACATATTTATGTCACGCTATAAATCAAAGAATACTCATTTTCTTGGATACATTTCTACATATATTGGTGAATGAATATAAATTACTGCATCAAGGAATATTTTAAGGTTTAAACGTTTCAAATGCGTCTAACAATAGATGAAAATAACTCTCATCAGTCTGAAATTCACAATTTTGAAGCCATTGTCGCTTTGTCCAAGACTAGTTTTAATTTGGATACTGTCGGATCATCCTTGACATCTTTTGCTGATATTGTAAACATTACCTTTGTTTTCTGAAATCTGTTATTTGTGATTAACAACATATGTCTGGTGGATTATAAAACTGATTTCAGTGTGAATCGGGTAGTTTTAAATATTTACTTTGAGTTTGTATTTACACTACAATTTGTTAACAAAACAAGCCAGAATATTCTAAAATACCGGGAAATGTCATTCTGAATTTGAAAACACTTGAGCACATGGTATACAAATATACAAATACAAATTTTATTTTAAGTCAGTTTGTACATAACAAGTATAACATTAACATCTACATTTTCACAACAATAACACGTATACTGAAAGCGCTTGGACAAAGCGGAAAGAATCCGGGTATTTCGGACCAGGGTATTTCCGGGACAGATTTACTCGTTATGCAAAGGAAAAATATGATATGCTTAATCGACAATTTCAATTGGGTTTCGGAACGCATGGTTTTATTTTTCTATGCGTAATCGGCAATTTTACATTGGGTATTTACACAAATGCGCACCTAATCTGTAGCTCTGTTACAGTAATCTGTGAAACAACGTCATTAATAAAACAAAAAAATATGTTTGACCACAACGGTGGCTAATAATGTTTAGGAAAAATACAAACAATATAGATTTATCTATAACATAACATGTTAGAATTTTATCATGCATTTATAATCACTCATAATGAGATTTCAATATACAGTTACATGCATAGACAGTTTTTTTAAGCCAGTGCCTTTTGAATTCAGAAAATAAGCAAGATAAACTATAAAATTGGGAAAAATAGATAGTTAACCATAAAATGGAGAAAAATGAGGCATTATTAATATGATTATAAATAACAGAATCACAATGATATTGTTTTTAAGTGCATGATTTAGTGCATTTTTAAATTTATATTATAAAATGCTGCTTGAATTTCTTTTTACCTTTCATATGTAAAAAAATAAATATCATCTGCTAGTGCAAAATATGACTGGTCATTTCGTAGCAAAAGAGAATAAAATAAGTGCATTAAATAAATGAATTAATATTTTTGTATCTGGAACAGTTGTATTTTAAATCGATCCTCCACCCTATTATGGCCGAATTAGGGCTAAATTGCTTTCCAACTTGAAATGAAAAGGCATATTGGTTGATCGTGTAGCGTTTAGGTGCAAAATTTGAGGGCAAATTGATAAAGCTTGTTGATGCCAAAACAGGTAATAATAATAATTTATTATCAGGTACATGTACACAAGCAAATAAGTATATTTAACCCTTTCAGTGCGGGAACCGAATTTTAAAGGCCTTTGAAAACAGTTTGGATCCAGATGAGACGCCACAGAACGTGGCGTCTCATCAGGATCCAAACTGTTTGCTATTCTGATAGTATTCTTTGAAATAAAATCGAAGAAAATGCTAATTTTAGAAATTCAGCAGACGACATTTTAGCAGACGACAAATTTCCCAGCATGCAAAGGGTTAAGATGCTTAAGGTGTGGAAGACTCATAATCAGGTTTGGTGTCCCTCAAACCCTCAGCGTCTTGTTATTTCTTATGCAGTTTGTATGGATAGTGCCACATACTGACACGTAAAGCTTGTGCTTTGTTGGCAGCGTTAGTTGGCTGTTAACAGGTTCATTGTGGTTATCTCCACCATCAGTCTGTCCGTCTGTCCTAGCCACTATCTCTTACACCATAAGCACTAGAACCTTGAAACTTAAACACATGGTAGCTATGAGCATTATGTGCGACACTGCACTATTTGGAATTTTGATCTGACCCCTGGGTCAAAAGTTATAGGGGTTGGGGTGGGGACGGGTCAGAGATTTTCACTCATTTTTAGCTCGACTATTATATATGAAATATATATAATGGAGCTATCCTGATCACGTCGGCGTTACCGTTAGCGTGCACATGTTAACGTTTGTGTACAACCCCAAATATTTTCTTTTTACTTGAACAAATTATTTATATATTTTTTTATGCCCCCCCCCCCCCCCCCTTCGAAGAAGAGGGGGTATATTGCTTTGCACATGTCGGTCTGTCGGTTGGTCGGTCCGTCCACCAGGTGGTTTCCCGATGATAACTCAAGAACGCTTAGGCCTAGGATCATGAAACTTCATAGGTACATTGATCATGACTCGCAGATGACCCCTTTTGATTTATAGGTCACTAGGTCGAAGGTCAAGGTCACTGTGACCCGAAATAGTAAAATGGTTTCCGGATGATAATTCAAGAACGCTTATGCCTAGGATCATGAAACTTGAAAGGTAGATTGATCATGACTCGCAGATGACCCCTACAGATTTTCAGGTCACTAGGTCAAAGATTAAGGTCACGGTAACCCGAAATAGTAAAATGGTTTCCGGATGATAATTCAATAACGCTTATGCCTAGGATCATGAAACTTAATAGGTACATTGATCATGACTCGCAGATGACCCCTATTGATTTTGAGGTCACTAGTTCATACATGTACTTCTTTACCAACATGACCCTAATCTATAAACAAGAGCAGACAACTGTATCAAGCATTTTGACGGAATTATTGCCCCTTTTATACTTAGAATATGCATATTATTGATAAATCTATGTTAAAGTTTGCATACCACCTCAAATATTTTCTTTGTCCTTTGACATATTGCTTTCATATTTTGCATACTTCATAACCAACATGATCCCAATCTATAAACAAGAGCAGACAACTGTATCAAGCATTTTGACAGAATTATTGCCCTTTTATACTTAGAATATGCATATATAATTGATAAATCTATGTTTAAATTTGCATACCACCTCAAATATGTTCTATGTCCTTTGACATATTGCTTTCATATTTTGCATACTTCTTTACCAACATGATCCCAATCTATAAACAAGAACAGACAACTGTATCAAGCATTTGACAGAATTATTGCCCCTTTTATACTTAGATAATTGAACATTTTGCTTAATTGCCATAACTTCTTCATTTATGATCACATTTGATTCATACTTTGACAAAGCAACACTTACCTGACATACCACAATGCACTGCACCCAAACTATCCCCCATGCCCCACCCCAGAATCCCCCCCCCCAAATTTTTTTTTTATAATTATTTTTGAAAGTTCATCTTTTAAATTACCACCAACCCACATAAACCCCCCACTCTCCATGATGGCTTACAGTAACCTGTCAAGCACTCAAAATCTCTTATGACAATACGGTCAATCTCAACCATGCATGGCCGCATTACCAACCCTTGGGGCGCCCCCTGGGTCAAACATGCGGCGTGGGAATACGCGTCGGCCTCTGCCGCACCATTTTTAACCAATTGACTTCAAATTAATACTTAAGATTTCTTATGACAACACAGTCTATCTTGACCATCCATGTTCACATTACCCACCCCAGGGCCCCGCCCACTTTGGTGGTAAAGATCCCAAGCTATTTCAGCATAATTAAAATCCAAGCCATTTTTGTGGTCAAGACCCGAGCTTTCTCGCCATAGAGCTATTTCAGCATAATTAAAATCCAAGTCAGTTTAGTGGTCAAGATCCTGGACTATTTCGGTATAATTAAAATCCAAGCCAGTTTGGTGGTCAAGACCCCAAGCTTTTTTAGCATAATAAAAATCCAAGTCAGTTTAGTGTTCAAGATCCTGAACTTTTTCGGTATAATTAAAATCCAGGCCAGTTTGGTGGTCAAGACCCCAAGCTTTTTTAGCATAATTAAAATCCTAGCCAGTTTCGTGGGAGAGACCCTGAGCTATTTCAGTTATAGGGGTTGGGGTGGGGACGGGTCAGAGATTTTCACTCATTTTTAGCTCGACTATTATATATGAAATATATATAATGGAGCTATCCTGATCACGTCGGCGTTACCGTTAGCGTGCACATGTTAACGTTTGTGTACAACCCCAAATATTTTCTTTTTACTTTAACAAATTATTTATATATTTAGCTCATCTATTTTTTGAAAAAAAATTATGAGCTATTGTCATCACCTTGGCGTCGGCGTTGGCGTTGGCGTTGGCGTTGGCGTTGGCGTTGGCGTCGGCGTCCGGTTAAGTTTTGCGTTTAGGTCCACTTTTCTCAGAAAGTATCAATGCTATTGCATTCAAACTTGGTACACTTACTTACTATCATGAGGGGACTAGGCAGGCAAAGTTAGATAACTCTGGCGTGCATTTTGACAGAATTATGTGCCCTTTTTGTACTTAAAAAATTGCAAATTTTGGTTAAGTTTTGCGTTTAGTTCCACTTTTCTCAGTAAGTATCAATGCTATTGCATTCAAACTTGGTACACTTACTTACTATCATGAGGGGACTGGGCAGGCAAAGTTAGATAACTCTGGCATGCATTTTGACAGAATTATGTGCCCTTTTTATACTTAGAAAATTGACAATTTTGGTTAAGTTTTGTGTTTAGGTCCATTTTATTCCTTAAGCATCAAAGCTATTGCTTTCATACTTGCAACACTTACTAACTATCATAAGGGGACTGTGCAGGCAAAGTAATGTAACTCTGACTGGCATTTTGACAGAATTATGTGCCCTTTTTATACTTAGAAAATTGAAAATTTGATTAAGTTTTGTGTTTAGGTCCACTTTATTCCTACAGTATCAAAGCTATTGCTTTCATACTTGCAAGATTTATGAACTATCATAAGGGGACGGTGCAGGCAAAGTTATGTAACTCTGACTGGCATTTGGACGGAATTATGGGCCCTTTATACTTAGAAAATTGAAAATTTGGTTAAGATTTATGTTTTGGTCACTTTACCCCTAAAGTATCATAGATATTGCTTTCATACTTGGAACACTCACAAACTATCATAAGGGTACAGTAAAAGGACAAGTTGCATAACTCTGGTTGTCATTGTTACGGAATTATGGCCCTTTTTTGACTTAGTAACTTTTAATATATGGTTAAATTTTGTGTTTCGATCCACTCGAAGTATCAAGGCTATTGCTTTCAAACTTCAAATACTTACATGCTATCATGAGGTTACTGTACCTGGCAACTTGAATTTTACTTTGACCTTTGAATGACCTTGACTCTCAAGGTCAAATTATTAAATTTTGCTAAAATTGCCATAACTTCTTTATTTATGATTAGATTTGATTGATACTTTGATGAAACTACTCTTACCTGACATACCACAATAGACTTCACCCAAACCATCCCCCGTGCCCTCCCCCCCCCTCCCCCCCTCCCCCCCCCCCCCCTAATTTTTTTTTTTTTTTTTTTTATAAGATCATCTCACAAATGACCACCACACCCTCACACTATACCCCCACCCCACCCCCCCCCACCCCCCCCCCCAAATTTTTTTTTTGATTTTTTTTTTTTTTTTTTTTTTTTTTTTTAAGATCATCTCACAAATTATCACCACACCCTCACACTATACCCCCCCCCCCCCGATTTTTTTTTTTTTTTTTTTTTTTTTTCGCTTTTTTGGAAGATAATGTAATAAATGTCCACAACCCCACACTATACACCCCTCTTCACTCCACTCCTCCCTCCTTTGTGATTGAAAATGAGAGTCCCTTCACCTTTAAAAAGAAAATAGATGAGCGGTCTGCACCCGCAAGGCGGTGCTCTTGTTTTTTATGCCCCCCCCCCCCCCCTTCGAAGAAGAGGGGGTATATTGCTTTGCACATGTCGGTCTGTCGGTTGGTCGGTCCGTCCACCAGGTGGTTTCCCGATGATAACTCAAGAACGCTTAGGCCTAGGATCATGAAACTTCATAGGTACATTGATCATGACTCGCAGATGACCCCTTTTGATTTATAGGTCACTAGGTCGATGGTCAAGGTCACTGTGACCCGAACTAGTAAAATGGTTTCCGGATGATAATTCAAGAACGCTTATGCCTAGGATCATGAAACTTGAAAGGTAGATTGATCATGACTCGCAGATGCAGATGACCCCTACAGATTTTCAGGTCACTAGGTCAAAGATTAAGGTCACGGTAACCCGAAATAGTAAAATGGTTTCCGGATGATAATTCAATAACGCTTATGCCTAGGATCATGAAACTTAATAGGTACATTGATCATGACTCGCAGATGACCCCTATTGATTTTGAGGTCACTAGTTCATACATGTACTTCTTTACCAACATGACCCTAATCTATAAACAAGAGCAGACAACTGTATCAAGCATTTTGACGCAATTATTGCCCCTTTTATACTTAGAATATGCATATTATTGATAAATCTATGTTAAAGTTTGCATACCACCTCAAATATTTTCTTTGTCCTTTGACATATTGCTTTCATATTTTGCATACTTCATAACCAACATGATCCCAATCTATAAACATGAGCAGACAACTGTATCAAGCATTTTGACAGAATTATTGCCCTTTTATACTTAGAATATGCATACATAATTGATAAATCTATGTTTAAATTTGCATACCACCTCAAATATGTTCTATGTCCTTTGACATATTGCTTTCATATTTTGCATACTTCTTTACCAACATGATCCCAATCTATAAACAAGAACAGACAACTGTATCAAGCATTTGACAGAATTATTGCCCCTTTTATACTTAGATAATTGAACATTTTGCTTAATTGCCATAACTTCTTCATTTATGATCACATTTGATTCATACTTTGACAAAGCAACACTTACCTGACATACCACAATGCACTGCACCCAAACTATCCCCCATGCCCCACCCCAGAATCCCCCCCCCCCAAATTTTTTTTATATAATTATTTTTGAAAGTTCATCTTTTAAATTACCACCAACCCACATAAACCCCCCGCTCTCCATGATGGCTTACAGTAACCTGTCAAGCACTCAAAATCTCTTATGACAATACGGTCAATCTCAACCATGCATGGCCGCATTACCAACCCTTGGGGCGCCCCCTGGGTCAAACATGCGGCGTGGGAATACGCGTCGGCCTCTGCCGCACCATTTTTAACCAATTGACTTCAAATTAATACTTAAGATTTCTTATGACAACACAGTCTATCTTGACCATCCATGTTCACATTACCCACCCCAGGGCCCCGCCCACTTTGGTGGTAAAGATCCCAAGCTATTTCAGCATAATTAAAATCCAAGCCATTTTTGTGGTCAAGACCTGAGCTTTCTCGCCATAGAGCTATTTCAGCATAATTAAAATCCAAGTCAGTTTAGTGGTCAAGATCCTGGACTATTTCGGTATAATTAAAATCCAAGCCAGTTTGGTGGTCAAGACCCCAAGCTTTTTTAGCATAATAAAAATCCAAGTCAGTTTAGTGTTCAAGATCCTGAACTTTTTCGGTATAATTAAAATCCAGGCCAGTTTGGTGGTCAAGACCCCAAGCTTTTTTAGCATAATTAAAATCCTAGCCAGTTTCGTGGGAGAGACCCTGAGCTATTTCAGCATATTTAAAATCAAAGTCAGGTATAATTCGGTATAATTAAAATCAAGGCCAGTTTGGTGGTCAAGAACCCGAGCTTTTTCAGCATAATTTAAACCATAGCCAGTTTCATCGCCGAGACCTCGAGCTATTTCCGCATATTTAAAATCCAAGCCAGTTTGGTGGTAAAGATCCTGAACTATTTTGGCATAATTAAAATCCAAGCCAGTTTGGTGGTCAAGATCCTGAGCTATTTCAGCATAATTAAAATGCAAGCCAGTGTGGTGGTCAAGAACCCAAACTATGAGCATAATTCAAATCCAAGCCAGTTTGGTGGTAAAGATCCCGAGCTATTTCAGCATAATTAAAATCCAAGCCAGTTTGGTGATCAAGACCCCTAGCTTTTTCAGCATAATAATCCAAGCCAGGTTGGTGGTCAAGATCCTGAGCTATTTCAGCATAATTTAATTCTAAGCCAGTTTGGTGGTCATGACCCCGAGTTATTTCAGCATAATTAAAATCCAAGCCGTTTTGGTGGTCAAGACCCCAAGCTATTGTAGCATATATTGTTTTCGGCATAATTTTTTCGTACCCATTTTTTCTGTTTTTTGACAGAATAATGCCCCCTGTTATAGTTAGAAAATTGAAAATTTGGGTAAATTTTGTGTTCAGGTCTACTCTTATCCTATTTGTGTTAAGGTCTACTCTTATCCTTAAGTATCAAAGCTATATCGTCTACTTAATGTTATAAGTCATGTAAATGACATTTTTATACATTTTATTTCTTTCCCATTTTTGTGTTTTTTATTAAGGCGACATACATCAACTGTTTAATAATAATTATTAAGTCTACCTTTTTGGTAAAAATAATGTTTTTTTAACCAAATTTTCAAAATGGACATTACGGACACATATCATTTGCTGAATGTAAAAAGTAGCATAACTGATATTTAGTTAAATTTTCAGGAGAAGGAAAAAACTGCTTTATTGAAATAAAATAGGGATACTAACAGAGTAAAACAAACACATGGGATATTTTCAGATTTGAATACTGGTATTTTACGCATCTTTAGGCAGTTCTGTTTACCAAGGATAAATACAATACTTAAACATTCATGTACAATGCACAATACTAAAAACCTGAATTGTAACTGTAATGTATTTCAGATTCGGAGATGTCTGTGTTGTTTCTAAGGTCATGTGAAAAATTAAGTTTATATGTTTATAGGTTTAAAATTGCAAATTGTCCTCTTACTTGCCCTTGTATTTCAAGACAGAATACTTTCCTTCCCAGAGGAAAGAGATCTGGGTTTGAATCCCAGTGGGGGCTTCAGAGGATGATTCATTTTAAGAAAAATAAATATATTTGCTTTACTTTGTCTCTAACTTAACCAAATAACTCTGACAATGCCGTTACAAGTATGCAGTTTTTGATAATTCAATTATGCAAGAAACATGTATAATTTTAGTGTAGACTAAGACAGCAAACTAAGAATGGGCATCCATTTTAGTTTTTTAAGTCAAAACAACAATAAATGCATAAAGGAACACATATTTAAATTAAAAATGCAACAATCAGAGGACATAATCAATTAAATAGTAAATGACTACTTTAAATATTTTTGAGCACTGTTTGTTTTTCAGAGATTTGTGAATATGCCGTTTAATGTTCTTCCCATTGAACTAATGCAATATGTGCTATGGAACTGGAATCATATAGTGTTGGAAAGCTGATGTTTCACGTCCAGAGGGTCCTTGCTTCCTGAAAGCTGAAAATTGTATATGATCTCCCCACTCATTCCATCCCGCGAAACCCTTAAGGTGTCGCAAGTCTAGTAAATTGACCCTTTTAATTCCTCTTCACGGGGAAGATTTCATTTCCCAAGTATTGAGAAAGGGCCGTCAAATGTTCGTATCGAGTATCCCGAAGATTGGGCAAACATATGGTATCTAACTGAAGTGTTTACAAGCTTTAAATGAAATTTGACAAATTGTGCTAGTTTAGCACAAATGTTCTGTCGATGTATCGTGAAGATCTGGTAGTAGATGTGACCTCTAGAGAGCTTACTGGCTTGTTTTTTTTATTTTATCTAGTGACCTATGTTTTCTTTTCAACTGGCCAAATTTCTTTTCCGATCGAGAATTAATTGGGACAAATATTTAGACAGCGTTTAATAAATTTTAGGCAATAACGAAGGCGTCAATGTTCAGAATGCCTATGTTGACGACGCATGACGCACTGTCAAAACGGCACGAGGCATAACGAACAACGGAAAAAGCGATCACAGAAGCTCACAATTAGAACGTTGTGCTTAGGTGAGCAAAGTAGAGAAAGCACACATATATATTGCCTGCACATATAACCAAATCAACAAACGAACTCTATGGTTTACACTGTTTTACCTTTCGTTCCTATTTATTATCATAATAATTTTTAAATATATTAAAACTTTTAATAAAAAGGGCCCTTTTGGTAGTTTTATATAAATGATTATTCCTGATGATGTTCATTTATTTTTCGGTTTAAAAGATTTTCTAATAAATATAACTATGAACATAATGTACTGGTTAAAGATTGTGTTAAACACCTGATGATGTCATCTCAACAAAATGTTCTAAGTGGGTGAACGTCTAATTATAATGCTTAGTAAACGTGGAGTATTTAATAATATTTTATTTCAAGAAGATTATGTATATTTATTTTAATTAGATCTTTACATTTAAAAAAAAATAAAGACGTGTTCTTAATAAAGCACTGAAATAAAAATAACGATTATTTTCGACTTTATATTCTCACTATATTATGAATTTGTTTTTGAGGCATTGTGGGTTTTAAACAACTTGCTTTGGACGCATATAAAACAGAAGCAATATGACACATGATGGAACCCCACATAATGCAGTCTCGTGGAGTATTCAATCAAAGCGCTGAAGGCACTGAAGATGTTCGCTATTGCATAATTTCACACGCAATTCATTTTTCAAAATCAACCGCAAGTTTGAAATGAACACACGCCATTCAACTTTATAAAGTGTGTGTCATAGCGCACGGGTCGAGTTTTGTGTGCACTTTTTATCATCCTTATTATTTCATAGAAATAACTTAGACAAAATAAAAACAACATGCTTTTTGGACGTTCTGAAAGCATAGAAAGTATGATGAAAATGGTAATGAGAACTTAATATAAAGAAAATTTGCAGTCACCATCATATTAAAGGAATATTTTTTCTAATATCAAATAACTATCTCACCAAGAATATAAATTTATAATGAAAGTTCCGTGTACAAAACTTTTGATTTTTGACACCATATACAAATTCAAAATATACAATAATCTTCGTATCCTGTATATGGAGGAATAAAAGTATATAAACATAGCTGTTTATGCTTTACTTGTTACCCGAGCAGTTCACACGGTGTCAACGACGCTGACATAAACATAGGTATAGAGCACTAATGCGCTTTTAGGCGTAGCCGTTTTACTCAGTTTTCATCTTAGTGACTTTAACATAACGCCAACAGACACGCATGAATATTTTCGAATATTTAGTAAGATGATTCGAGATACAACCTCTGAATTTTTGCTACATCACTGCGTATGTGCTCAATTCAAAGGATGTAGCACTGTTCAGTGTAAGGAATTCCGGACTACTCTCTGTATGCTCAAACGACACAAATTGTGGCCCTGTTACAATTACGCGTTACAATCCATCTCGCAGAATTTCACTTTCGCCTCCAAGATGAGAAAACAATCATTAGCGAAATAGTATAGTGTCACGATAAGCGAAAATCGTTTAATTATCATACCACAATGTTTGCCGTACTTGGTCAGCACGTCTCGAAATCATTCCTTAATGTGTGGATAGGCTGCCATTATTAACAAGTTTGCTATTTTGAATACAATTTTGTATCAAAAAGCATTGTTCTTAAATGTGGCATTTTCAATTCGCAATGAGATTTGTAATGATTCTCGTCATGCGAAAATGGGTCTTATTCCACAAGCGCCCATCATATAAATAGCCCACTCAGCTATATCTCCTTCTGGTAAGGAGAAACATAACATATTGAGTGATTTTATAGCGAACAGCATCGCCTATGGCCTGACTGCGCAAAAGCACATGTTGGGTTTAACAAACGCTTGCCGAAACGCATAAGACCCATTTTCGCATGACGGCGCTATTGACGTGTGATTTAAATGTGTCGAAAGAAAACTGCGTTTAAATCAAATATCAACATACGATATATTTCGATAGTGAAGAAAGATACTCATAACAAGGCATATGAGGACACATATGAAGTGCTCTCCCGTAGTATATTTTATCTACTCACACTAATGTGTGGTTTGACAATGCTAACACACATTTCATGCGGTAAATATGCAACTTACAAGTGAAAAACACAACACAATAGTTTAACTTTTGTTTAATTGTATTTATTTATTTAGAAAAGTAAATTGCAAACTTTATTTCAAAGTCAGCGTATACGCCGACTACATTTTTAAAAGATAATTATTGTTATAAATATATTTAATATAATATATTTAGTTGTTTTCGGTTTTAGCGATTATAAAGCATTTTCGAGGTTTCCTATAGTATGCCTGTAGTAATTGATGAACTCATATTTAGCTGTCTATGTATTGAGAACTGTGAATATAAACAAGCTAAACCTTCTACTAACCTTCTACTATTGCGTTGCTTGCACCCGTAAATACAAACGATCGCCGCTATCTGTTGAGAACTAAAGAACGTTTTCCAGAAATACCCGCTGTAGTAGCATGAACGAGGTTACGAAACAGGTCAATCGTATTATTATTATAAATTGTTTGTTTTATTCGGGTTGAGCGATTATGAAACATGTTTTTGTTTTTGTCTATCATATCGCTGAAGTTATTGTTGAACTTATGTTCAAAGTTTTATAAATTGAGAATATAAATAAGCGCTAACTTTTTCCCGAATCTATTAATAGCCTCAATTTACGACCTGTACTACGTCATTGAGGTGTATGTGAGAGCGTAACCTATTGCGTTGTTATCGCCCGTGGACTTTGCTTTGTTTATCGACAGGCGCATCTATTAATAGCCTCATATTATGAATGGACTTAGCAAAAATACTACGTCATGAAGACGCTGCAGAAAGTGGACTATTTTATTCATTCATAAACAATCTCCTCCGCGACACGTACAATACGATCATTGTTTATTGATTCTTTTCTATAAAAGCACCGTTCGAAACTATTGCATTTAACACGATATTAATATCATGCTTTCATTTGTGAATGAATATACATGGAGAACTCAAACCTCTTGCATAAATTATACAACTCTTTCTCGCGCGGATACGCGTAGTAAGCGGGTATTGGGCTCCTAGTAGCTAAGGCGTATCGACCTGAATTTTTGACTAATCACCATCTAAAAACTACACACACGTGGTCTCAGTACAGTGTAGTTCTCGACCAGACTGTGCGCATGCGCTGTATTGTCTTGAGCTACGCTCAACATATATGAAATTAAACCCATTCTTGAATGGCGCGAGAAATGCTTAGTTAAAACAGCGTGACTATTGTGATAAGAAATGTTGGTAAATAATTGCAGCCGCTGCAGAAATCTTACGCTGGCGGAACGACTACTTCTCAAACTATTGGGGCCATGACCTGCGGATGCGTCTAAGCTGAATTTAATATTCAGCCGCGTTATTGCTGTCTTAAAATAAGACAAATTACAACTGTTACACTTTATTGTTTTCAATATTGTTAATCGTCTTGTCTTAAAGCACATTCTCAACTAAAATGCATAAATTCAGAGCGCAAATTTAATCGCTTTCACTAAGAAAGGAAACACAATTCTAAGCGTCTGCGGCATGCAATGGATCTTGTGTTATTCCCCATGACATATTTCGTGCCGCTGTGATTTGAAACTTTAAATGAAATTTGTACTCACCGTCTAAAGATGGATAGACAATTAATTTTTCTCACCCACACCGACCCTTAAGGGACCTAATTTATCGTACTTTATTTAACAACTAAGTTAGCCGCGTTTTTTTCAGAAATACGTTATACAAAGGGTAAAAAAACTAAACCAACAGGAATTTGCGATCGAAAATTTTATAATATTTAGCACATTGATTTTAAATACATGTATGTGCAATAACAAGGGTAATTGTGATATCAGGCTTTATAAGATAAACAGTTTATCGCAGTGTCGTTGTTTCATTCCATGATGCAAGGGGCTGTGCATCTTCATTTACTCGCACGGCCTATACATTGTACTGGGTTATATAAGTTAAAATTTGGTTACGTCATTGATCATCAAACCAAATTCAAAAACGAAGCACAGAAATAAAAAAGGGATGGTATTACAGCTGGATTGTCTTATTTGAAGACCCAAAAATAAGTTTCATATCTTAATTTGCAAGTATGGGTACAGTTTTAGAGATTACTAAATATTGACAATCAAATCCATTCGATATTTAGCGATTACTCCAGTATTGGTCGTACGGCAGGGTTAATGGTCCACTGCTCACTAGTTTATAGGACAAATGACACCGTGGAAGCATACGACATGTTGCTTTTGAAGTAACGTTGAACATGTTTTACATTTTTTCTCCAGAGATCATTGCGTTTAACATCGAAACGGAATGTGAGGGATGGCGAGGCATTACATAAAAAGGCATATTATAGAAGTACACATATAATAAATTATTCCTCATATAAGGGTGTATTGATAATACAATTGAGCGTTTTTCTGATTTTTCATACTATGCAATTGCTGTCATGTTCTTTTTTTCAATGTTTACATTTTTGAAAGAAGGAATGCATGTACAATTAAACAATGTATATTGTAATAACAGGGTGTCACGATGCCATGTTCTTCATACCTACCCAAGCATCCGCGCGAGCTGAAAAGTACATTCTTCCTATTATATTTCCATGGCCAAATTTAGCATTTTAACAACCATTTGTTATCCAACTATACACATATATTTCTTGTAGTTGAACACTCTTGGAACAATGAGAACCCTGCTAGGTGTCTATTTTGGTCGGGAAACTAATTATCTTCTATGACTCACACCTTGTTAATGCGTTCAACACATTTTGTGTTGCTTGATTGCGAGAACAATGTCTGGTTGCTCGACATGATGTTGGTATTGAATAACATCCATTGCTAAACACAACTTTGAAGTCATGGGTGTAACTGGCCATGATTTTGTGAGCATCAATTGATAATTGCATAGACCACAGTTTCTATTTCGGGATAAGGTAAATGCAGTTTAAAATAAATAAAGCGCCCACCGCAGCGTTGGATTAAAAGTGTAAACGTTTCTGCCGAATCTTAAAATAATAATATGGGAATGAGAATCAGAAAGTTTGTCTTATGGCAATTGTCATTACTAGTAGTAATAAAATAAAAAGTTTTACCATTGCTGTGTTATCTGTAAGATATGAGTTCAATGCGGAGAATCACGTGGTCAGAATTGAGAAAACATGCCCGCTGATGCCTCGACAAGATGGAAAATTTGAGTGTTTAAACAGGTACATCTTCCTTATTACTTACTTGTTTTTAATCGGATGACGCCTATCATAGGGCCAACCGGACGCGGTTTCATCGAGTATCAACTGGTTGGTCTGAGTTTTGAGATTACTCATGGACTATTTTGCGATTTCATGAACCGTCAACTGCTGTTGTACACGCACTAACAAAAATATAACTGTTTTCACACTAATTAGCACTGTTTAAGTACCAGTTGTTCATGCGGACGCATTGAAACTGGCAAAAAATGGATGCATCAATTGCTAATGGCGTTATTTTCAAGGTAAAGTTGAGTTTCGACTGGTTTTGACGATTGCTGTTGAGCCCGCATATGGCTGTTATACACGGACAACTTCTAGAACAACTGTTGTTGAGCACGCACATGTCAAGGAATACCGTTTTCTCCGCCGAATAAGTCTAAAACAACGTCGCATTGGCATGTTCTGATACATGTAGCAATACATATCTTATGCAAACGCACTGAAAATGTTAATTCGTATACGAAATTGGCAATCTGGATCATCAAAATTTTATTTTCAATAGGAATTTTATTACTAGCCTCTTTCGGTGTAGCTGACTTTTGTAATGGCTTGCGAGTATTTGAAAATGTTGCTTTTCCTCCAGACAGTTTTATTTATATTTGTTTTGGATGGCTGTTTTTTGCTTGAAGAAATCCCTTCATGATATTGTCATTTAAGTGAATGGTCAATTGTTTTCAGAACAATTTTTCATGCTACAGGGACAAGTACATATAAACTTTATAAAGACAGGATAACATTTTACCCTATTACTATACAGGTTGTGACTAGAACATAAAGGATGAATATGATTTGGAATTGGGCATACATTTAAACAACTTGAAAACGTATTTTATTTCCTACAGATTGTGTACTGTGTTTTACGCTTTCAGAGATCAATTCATCAAGTATTTTTTGTAAAAAGTATATTTTTTGCGAGTGAATATACTTAACACATTTGATGATGTAGATTAGTAGCATTTTTTTCGTCCCAGGTTAGTATTATCAAGAATATTTTTATTGAAATGATAGTCTGGCATTCGTCTCTTTTCAGTACTCGTTTTACATGAGCCGGGTAGAGGACAGACTGTACATATAACCTCGAAGCGGACATAAAACCTTATAGCAAGAAACACCAACTCAGACACATTTCAATTCACAAGGTAACTAGTTTACAACAACAATCATCAATAAGCTTTGATCCTATAACTTCATTACAGTGGCAATATAAAGTTTAGGCCAGCGTGACCAAAGGTTAGTATTTCTGTAGTACTTTGCTAAAAAAGCTATTAAATTATGAATTAGTACTGAAAATAAGCCATATGAGACATATAATATAGCCGTATAATACGTATCAAATATGTTTTGGACAAGACATTTATAGTCAAAATTGCAAGATGGTTTAATATGGACTTGGAAGCTGCCATCGTTGGGAAAATCAAGAGTGGGGTACAATTATTAAATCTAAGAAACAAATAGTTAAAAAGTTATGTTTGAAATTACCGTTGTTAAACAAGTCTGTCATACAGTCTGAAGACATTATCTGATCGAACTGTTATTGTGGTAACAATCAGAAAATTGTATTGGTTTGACTGTTCATTCATTTGTCAAGATTTGGCAATATAACACTTAAGGCCCCCCCCCCCGCCAGAGGTGTGAAT
This sequence comes from Dreissena polymorpha, assembly GCF_020536995.1. Taxonomy (NCBI): domain Eukaryota; kingdom Metazoa; phylum Mollusca; class Bivalvia; order Myida; family Dreissenidae; genus Dreissena; species Dreissena polymorpha. The sequence continues at coordinate 54,665,646 of NC_068362.1, forward strand.
ACATACTGAATGAACACAATGGGCTCATTCCGTGTGCATATCCACCCCTCTGGCGGGGGCTATAGGGGTATTTTGCCCAAGATTTTATTATTTTTAGACTAAACTTCGATTATTGACGATTTTAACAGTATAAGAATCAGTTTCCAATATTACATCTCTACTGTACAGCATGTATAAACCAAATAAAAACTTCAAAATATCTCTTGCTTTAACAAAGTTGACTCAATGAAACAAATAATATGATCTAAACATAATAGATCTATAACAGTGTTCTATAATGTATGTTCATCAGAGATCAGGCATGATGTGCATCAGCAGATACAGATGAACACCAAAGTTGCAACAGTAACAAGAAAGAGCCTCAGACTAAGTACGTATATATGTATGTATATAACTATTATTATATTGGACCTTGTTTCATTTAAATTAGCTTAAAATTCAACTTTAAACTATATAATGACAATGTCATATTCTTTAAAATGAAATTATTTGCTAACAATGAAACGGACATACTGAACCAATATAATCAGTTCATTGTTTAACAATAACCATAATAAATTAGCTGATGGCTATCAATAATCAAAATCATTCAGAACAATGCTTATCATTTTTGTAAGTACACATGTAGTGAATAGAGTAAACCAAGAAAAACAAACATATTTAAACATATACAGGTCACTGAGCGAGATGCAGATGGTGTACTATGCCAAACAGAACAGCTTGGCAGACAAACACGAAAAGTTCTACGAAATAATCACAGTACAGACTGATATTCTCATTAAAAAATCCACCAAAAATGAGTGAGTACAAATGAGGTCATCACCTAAACATTGTTTAAAAATTATATATAGGCATATAAATAATATATTTTGTTCACTTTTTGAATGGTTGTTCCATTGCTGTTAAACCCACATAAACAAACAAGGAATCAAACTATCAGTGTATGACTCCGAGATATACAAGTAAAGTAATTTGCGAAAATCGTATCTCTAACTCTTCTCCCATCCGATACAGCCTGAAACATATCTCCATTGGCAACCTCTTCTAAAGGTTCCGGATCCACTGCTGGTTCCCCCACATCAACCGCAGATTATGAAGAACAGCACAGGCAATGGTGATTAGCTGACCTTGGCTTCATTCTAATATGTTATAAACATATATAGGAGGAATAACATTGAAACATTAAGTTACATCAAACGTCAATGTTAAACATGTTGTCAAATTTGTTCCCAATTCTTGATGCTTGATGCAGAGTAAATAGTAACAACTACTTTTTCCCCGAGTGTAACAATTTACTAATATCTTATGTATTTCTCATGAGCTCTAAAAGATACACAAAAACATATCTAAAAATGTTTTAATTGTTTTAGCTGGCATTCAGTAATGTATCAGTACTTTACCGTAATACGAGAAAGTTGTGTATAATGCTGTAACATTGACTTGTTCAATATGTAAAAATGAGTTACATGTAATAATATTTAGAATATTCAACATATTTTTCCGTCTATTAGTAAGTTGAATTTAAGAACTGAAGTGTGTCTATGGCATGCAAAAATAATGTTAAGTTATTTATAGCTTTTTTTCCAACTCTAGACTTGATATGCCTAGAAATATATGATAATGTCAATTTCGATTAACAATCTTTGTTGATTAAATACATTTTATTGTATAATCTTTAATAAATGTTATCATTAATAATATAAACAATTTCCTTACATACCTCACCATGAAGGACATGAAAGGTTCGCTTCCGAACCCCGAAGGCCCTTTCAATACTGTTTCTGATGCCTATGCGAGCAGTATTGTACTTGTCCTGAGCTTCTGACTCTGTGAAAACAGTTATAAATATGTCGATAGTTTTAATACTGAACTATTTTATTGGAAAAGTGTTAGTACCTAGAGAATCAATGAAAATCTATTTCATAATTATATGCGTTGATTATACGCTTAGCGTACATGAAAGTTGTTTTCTGTTTTTCTTTTTGTTTTGCAGTTTATGAAAAAAATGTCATTTTAATATTTCCATTAAAGGAAACATGGCAATTTTCAACCAAAATGTGTGTTTTACTGGACACATAAGATATGTATCGCCACATGTACCAGAACATGCCAATGCGACGTTGTTTTAGACTTATTCGGCGGAGAAAACGGTATTCCCTGACATTTGCGTGCTCAACAACAGTTGTTCTAGAAGTTGTCCGGGTATAACAGCCATGTGCGTGTTCAACAGCACACGTCAAAACCAATCGAAACTCAACTTTACCTTGAAAATAACGCCATTAGCAATCGATGTATCCATTTTTTTGCCAGTTTCAATGCGTCCGCATGAACAACTGGTACTTAGGCAGTGCTAATTAGTGTGAAAACAGTTATATTATTGTTAGTCCGTGTACAACAGCAATTGACGGTTCAGGAAATCGCAAAATATTCCATGAGTAATCTCCACACTCAGACTAACCAGAGGGAAACGGTTGATACTCGATAAAACCGCGTCTGACTTGCCCTATGATAAACGTCATCCGATTAAAAACAAGTAAGTAATAAGGAAGATGTACCTGTTTAAACACTCACATTTTCCATCTTATCGAGGCATCGGCGGCCATGTTTTCTCAATTCTGACCACGTGATTCCCCGCATTGTGAGTTGGTACTGTAGCATAAATTGAGTTTGTCTTGTGGCACAGGTGGGTGTGTATTTACTATTGTCGCTTGTTCATCCGAAACTAATTAATTTAAGAAACAAAAACAACACATAAGGTGATTGTATTTACAAAACTATTATAGATCTTATTATTTTACAGCACTATATATAGGCGTCCGAACATATCAGAAGTTCGCACAGGCTAATCAGGGACGACACTTTCCGCTCTTATGTTTTTTCGTTTCAAAGAAGTCTCTTCTACACGAGAATCCAGTTAAGGCGGAAAGTGTGGTCCCTGATTAGCCTGTGCGGACTGCACAGGCTAATTTGGGACGACAATTTACGCACACGCATTATGCCCAGTTTTCTCAGAACGCGACTTATACGATGCTGAGTTAACGCAATGTCCAGTTGTATTTAACATCCACAATAGGCTAACAATATTATACAAACATCATAACACAATAACGTTTTTACGAATATGCAATCTAAGTTTTGTCAGAATCCAGTGATACTCTCTTCTGACAAACATTTTACTATTATTTTACTCTAAAATGTTAAAACATGTCGGTGGAAAACACTGACAAAATTGTAGTATGTACCAAAACACCATGTTTATGTAAGTGGTAACATCAGCCCACGTCTGTATATATCATTATGCAAGGTTATAGGTCGAGAAGTTGTGAAGAGTCCTACTGTAAGGTCATGATAGAATCCGAGCAATACTCGTGTCTCATTTTTCAGCAGAAATGGCTCAATACTTGAATGGCGATAATATAACATGCTTGTTTGGTGTTATTTGCGTGTTGTGTTGTGTGGCGTGGGGAGCGTGCTGCTTTATCTCATGAGAAATAGTAATATGGGTGAACGTCTAATTATTATGCTTATTAAAATTGGAGTATTTAATTATATTTTAATTTCAGGAAGATTATGTATATTTATCTTAATTATACATTTTTCAAAATAAAGACGTGTTTTAATAAACCACTGAAATAAAATAAAGATTACTTTCGACGTTATATTTTCGCTATATAATGAATTTGTTTTTGAGGAATTGTGAGTTTTAAACAATCTGCTTTGAATACATATTTAACAGGAGTGGTAAAACACACGATGGAGCTCAACGTAATGAAGCCTAAGACGGGGAAGGGAATGATCGCTCCGCCCACTTAGTCACGTGGCTTAGCAAAATCTAGACAAGTTAACACCAAAGTAGCTTCTTTGGCTATAGACAATCCCAGAATCGATAAATTGACCGCCGCCATATTGACCCGCTGCCATTACGGTACTGAAGAATCTGGTAAACTTCAGCGTGTAAAGATCTATCAATAAACAACTATTGGAAACACAAATGAATTTTATTTCACATCGCTGAAAAATAAACTTAAAATAATGCACGCTAGGTTTCTAACATACAGAGCTCCAGATAAGAGGCGTATCTGCGTATTTACGCATTGAAAAAATAAAAAACGCATTAAAAAGTGGCCGAGTACGTAACAAAACGCTTTACAAATCTTAGTACGTATTTTAAATCAATTAAAGTGCGTAACCGGTTTAACCAATAATCCAGTTAAGTTTTTTGTGTAAGTTAAACTTTGAATCAAAAGTAAGTAAATCAAAATAAGCTTGTTATAAAAATGGCGGCCCATCATGTTTGTGGATCAAAAAGGGACGTTTTAAGCAACTTGCGGGACTATTTCTAAAGAAAGTCTGTTCATATCGTCATTTTAAATATATTCTGTTTTTATTTAGTAAATATAAATAACAAATAATAATACTATTTCTAGATTTAACACGCCTTTTACTGTTTCCGTTTTCTATGGAAATGGAAAATACCACTAAATATTCCTAACCCTTTATGGCCGAAACAAAGGAGTAAAATACGCATTGACAATAATATCAGGGGGTGAAATACCCTTTAGACTAAATCCTTATCTGGAGCTCTGCTAACATATGTTTCTATGCAACGATATGCGTTGGCAACACGTAATGTTTAAGGCCGAAATAGCTGGTCGGGGTTGGGGGGGGGGGGCTGGGTAAGTTCCCTTTTCAGTTATGCATTTGCTTCATACACAATTACACAATTATTTATTTTTATTGAATATAATTATTTGAATATAGTTTTAAAGTTCCGGAGATATTAATTAGCGCAACTTTGCAAGAGTTATTGCCGAGGTCAAAATTTTTATTGAAATATCAGATATCTTCCTTTGTTTAAATCATGATTATTTATTTATAAAATATTCTATAGTTTCGGAGATGCTCATTAATAGAATTCCTTAGATTCAAGACAGGGGCAGACTCTTTTATTTAATAGTGCATTATTATTTCGCAATTAATAGGTCCTATTAATATCATTTTAAATGTAATGTACACATCTATAGCAGAATTTTGTGATTTTAACTAAATTTTGTACGGAAATTTTTATAAGTAAATCTCTGTAAGATTTCATGTAGAGACAAACTTTCTTTATTTAAATGTATCTGGTTTCGTCTAAAAATTAAGTTTTTATCAATATCTTTGTTATTGTTTTAAAGCCAAAATTTAAATCTCTAGCCAGGTGTGAATTTTGTGAATTGTCTGATTTTAAATCAACGAGTACATGAGATATTCATTAGCGAAAACGTGCAAGATGTCAGAACATGGCAGAGATTTTATATTATTGAAAAGTGCATATTTGCTTTTATCTATAGCTAAATAGTTATTTCATTATTTAAATAACATTTTACGAGTAAAATCAAAGTCTATAGCCTGAAAAAAGTGTGTTCGTGTTTGTTCTCAATATATTAACATAACTGATTTCTTGATTTATTTTATTTTGTTAAAATAATCTAAACTACGGTAACCATATAAATTTTTAACGTATCACATATGGAGCCTTAATCGATACATTTTATAAACGCATTAATTTCTTTATTTAATTTTCACTATAAATGTAGATTGAAAATAAACAAATAAACCACAAACACAAAAGTATATGTTCTTCGTTAATTACGGATTGTAAATTTAAGCAAAATAATGGTCTTGATGAAACCGTCTGCGATCGAGGCACGAAAGCATTCCCTCAGTGAGAGACGATATCCCAAGGGTGGATTAAAAGTGTTAATTATTATGTCTGTGACACCACATGTCTGTAGATGCCGTTATTTAGATAAGATACCATGCGTCACATTATAATAGCATGTACAATTAAAATCAAGGCCCAATTCATGCTGACTTTTACTAATCTTAAAAAATGCAGATTAACCTTACATCTATTAATCACCAAATAAGAAAATCTTTATTTAAAAAATACGAACTATTATGTGAATATAAAATTAATCACAGAAACTATTTAAATCTTAAAATGTATTAAATAAAATCGCTTCATATCGTTGTGTTGATCAGGGACCTGTACAAACATTTATCATACCACCACATTGATATCTTCCTGATATAACGTTGCCTGATATATTTTTTATATCATGATCAACAGGAAGTTATTATATCAGTCATGTGTGGAGGATGGTCATATTACTCGGAATCAACTATAAAGTAATCATTTTTAGTAAAATCGAATCAGATTCAACAGAACAAACAATTTGATACCAAGATATAATAGATTTTAAACACAAAATGCAACACAAACAGTAAAAAAATCTAGCTAAATCTGCAGTTTTTTTGCGATTTTTTTCTTTATTTCTTTAAAATCGAGCACGTAGATGTATTATAAACAGAAAAACAGGTTACTGCCTGATCGTTTGGTAATATATCAGACTCGGCACGAATACAATAACGGCGAGGCTTTATTCTAAGCCTTGCCTGATATATTACAAAAAGATCAGGCATTAACCTGTTATTCTCTATATAGGTCCGTTAAGGTTACAGTATACTAAATAATTTTGGTGTTCAATGCTATACCCTCTAAAATGGAACATAATTTATTTGAAGACACAGTTCTTTGTATGGGCACTTGCCATGACTTTATTTTTGAATATTTCTGTGTGCATGTGGTAGGGAAAACATTGCTGTATACTACAAATTCAGAGTTTTGCTTTTAGGTTGGAGACTACACGAGACTTTGACAGATGTCGGGAAACTCTCAACAACTGGAAAGAAGCCGGTAAAAAGATGGCCTTAAAACAGTGACCATTAATTCGCGTCGAGTTCTTTCTTACATACTAAATGGCCTATCTTTGTTATTGTTTAAATCAATTCGGCTTGGAATGCTGTTAAAGAAAAGATATGATTATGAGGGTGTCTACGCGCAAAACTTTGACTTTGTTTTTTTGTTAAAATTATTGCTTTTGTATTGAAGGAAATCTTTAAGTATATTGTGACCTTATCGTTATTCTTTTCCGTTATGTCGGGGCATGCGAGTATTTAGGGGCGGTAAGTCGGGAGTTATCGATTTCTGGGATTGTCTATGGATTACGTGATATTGCGGATGAGTTTTATGGACTTAATTCACCCTATATAACCCTGGTAAAGGGGGTTTGTGTCATATACTTATTATGCAAATGCAAACAAGTATTCGTTTATAAAGAACATAAGCTATGCATAACGCGTATTGCGGTACTTTAAACACGCTCCAAAACGCAGGCGCTTGCTGAAATCTAACCTGTTTCTGCGTGTGATGGTGGTATACGTAGTAGAGTAACATCTCTATACTGGTATTTACCAATGTTATTTATGAAAATACTAACGAAACATTTTTCCCACATGTATTTGACAGGAATGGCGCTTATAATTGGAATTTTGTTTAGGTTTTACACGCTTTCTGACGCCGAGCGGGTACCGAAATCCCCCATGTTATTACGTGATATTATAAAAGTGATATTAATAATATTAAACATTGCTTATGGGAAATTTACCGAGCATTATAATTGAAATTGCAGAACAGCCAAACGGTGGCATCGATACGTTTTTATTAAAATAATGTAATAAAATAGTTTTCACTTGTTTCTGACATGTAAAGCGATTTATAACGTTGATTTCCATTTAGTTTATGCAAATACTAATATACCCTATTAATTTGCATATACACGTGATATCACATATACTTAATATTGCTAATATGACATTTTCAGCTTATGAAAAAATTTTTTTTTTCTCTATGGAGGTATTTTGGTAATTTTGGTAATTCTACACATTGAAGCTTCCACTCGCACTTATCAAGACCACATTTTCGGTTTGGAAATTGTATAAATAAAATTCCCCTTGATTATCTGTCTGGATACCGACTGTCCGGGTTACAAAAACCTTTTGAAGGCCTTTGCAAACAGTTTGGATCCAGATGAGACGCCACAGAACGTGAAATGGATGCATCAATTGCTAATGGCGTTATTTTCAAGGTAAAGTTGAGTTTCGACTGGTTTTGACGATTGCTGTTGAGCCCGCATATGGCTGTTATACACGGACAACTTCTAGAACAACTGTTGTTGAGCACGCACATGTCAAGGAATACCGTTTTCTCCGCCGAATAAGTCTAAAACAACGTCGCATTGGCATGTTCTGATACATGTAGCAATACATATCTTATGCAAACGCACTGAAAATGTTAATTCGTATACGAAATTGGCAATCTGGATCATCAAAATTTTATTTTCAATAGGAATTTTATTACTAGCCTCTTTCGGTGTAGCTGACTTTTGTAATGGCTTGCGAGTATTTGAAAATGTTGCTTTTCCTCCAGACAGTTTTATTTATATTTGTTTTGGATGGCTGTTTTTTGCTTGAAGAAATCCCTTCATGATATTGTCATTTAAGTGAATGGTCAATTGTTTTCAGAACAATTTTTCATGCTACAGGGACAAATACATATAAACTTTATAAAGACAGGATAACATTTTACCCTATTACTATACAGGTTGTGACTAGAACATAAAGGATGAATATGATTTGGAATTGGGCATACATTTAAACAACTTGAAAACGTATTTTATTTCCTACAGATTGTGAACTGTGTTTTACGCTTTCAGAGATCAATTCATCAAGTTTTTTTGTAAAAAGTATATTTTTTGCGAGTGAATATACTTAACACATTTGATGATGTAGATTAGTAGCATTTTTTTTCGTCCCAGGTTAGTATTATCAAGAATATTTTTATTGAAATGATAGTCTGGCATTCGTCTCTTTTCAGTACTCGTTTTACATGAGCCGGGTAGAGGACAGACTGTACATATAACCTCGAAGCGGACATAAAACCTTATAGCAAGAAACACCAACTCAGACACATTTCAATTCACAAGGTAACTAGTTTACAACAACAATCATCAATAAGCTTTGATCCTATAACTTCATTACAGTGGCAATATAAAGTTTAGGCCAGCGTGACCAAAGGTTAGTATTTCTGTAGTACTTTGCTAAAAAAGCTATTAAATTATGAATTAGTACTGAAAATAAGCCATATGAGACATATAATATAGCCGTATAATACGTATCAAATATGTTTTGGACAAGACATTTATAGTCAAAATAGCAAGATGGTTTAATATGGACTTGGAAGCTGCCATTGTTGGGAAAATCAAGAGTGGGGTACAATTATTAAATCTACGAAACAAATGGTTAAAAAGTTATGTTTGAAATTACCGTTGTTAAACAAGTCTGTCATACAGTCTGAAGACATTATCTGATCGAACTGTTATTGTGGTAACAATCAGAAAATTGTATTGGTTTGACTGTTCATTCATTTGTCAAGATTTGGCAATATAACACTTAAGGCCCCCCCCCCGCCAGAGGTGTGAATACATACTGAATGAACACAATGGGCTCATTCCGTGTGCATTTCCACCCCTCTGGCGGGGGCTATAGGGGTATTTTGCCCAAGATTTTATTATTTTTAGACTAAACTTCGATTATTGACGATTTTAACAGTATAAGAATCAGTTTCCAATATTACATCTCTACTGTACAGCATGTATAAACCAAATAAAAACTTCAAAATATCTCTTGCTTTAACAAAGTTGACTCAATGAAACAAATAATATGATCTAAACATAATAGATCTATAACAGTGTTCTATAATGTATGTTCATCAGAGATCAGGCATGATGTGCATCAGCAGATACAGATGAACACCAAAGTTGCAACAGTAACAAGAAAGAGCCTCAGACTAAGTACGTATATATGTATGTATATAACTATCATTATATTGGACCTTGTTTCATTTAAATTAGCTTAAAATTCAACTTTAAACTATATAATGACAATGTCATATTCTTTAAAATGAAATTATTTGCTAACAATGAAACGGACATACTGAACCAATATAATCAGTTCATTGTTTAACAATAACCATAATAAATTAGCTGATGGCTATCAATAATCAAAATCATTCAGAACAATGCTTATCATTTTTGTAAGTACACATGTAGTGAAAAGAGTAAACCAAGAAAAACAAACATATTTAAACATATACAGGTCACTGAGCGAGATGCAGATGGTGTACTATGCCAAACAGAACAGCTTGGCAGACAAACACGAAAAGTTCTACGAAATAATCACAGTACAGACTGATATTCTCATTAAAAAATCCACCAAAAATGAGTGAGTACAAATGAGGTCATCACCTAAACATTGTTTAAAAATTATATATAGGCATTGAAATAATATATTTTGTTCACTTTTTGAATGGTTGTTCCATTGCTGTTAAACCCACATAAACAAACAAGGAATCAAACTATCAGTGTATGACTCCGAGATATACAAGTAAAGTAATTTGCGAAAATCGTATCTCTAACTCTTCTCCCATCCGATACAGCCTGAAACATATCTCCATTGGCAACCTCTTCTAAAGGTTCCGGATCCACTGCTGGTTCCTCCACATCAACCGCAGATTATGAAGAACAGCACAGGCAATGGTGATGCGCTGACCTTGGCTTCATTCTAATATGTTATAAACATACATAGGAGGAATAACATTGAAACATTAAGTTACATCAAACGTCAATGTTAAACATGTTGTCAAATTTGTTCCCAATGCTTGATGCTTGATGCAGAGTAAATAGTAACAACTACTTTTTCCCCGAGTGTAACAATTTACTAATATCTTATGTATTTCTCATGAGCTCTAAAAGATACACAAAAACATATCTAAAAATGTTTTAATTGTTTTAGCTGGCATTCAGTAATGTATCAGTACTTTACCGTAATACGAGAAAGTTGTGTATAATGCTGTAACATTGACTTGTTCAATATGTAAAAATGAGTTACATGTAATAATATTTAGAATATTCAACATATTTTTCCGTCTATTAGTAAGTTGAATTTAAGAACTGAAGTGTGTCTATGGCATGCAAAAATAATGTTAAGTTATTTATAGCTTTTTTTCCAACTCTAGACTTGATATGCCTAGAAATATATGATAATGTCAATTTCGATTAACAATCTTTGTTGATTAAATACATTTTATTGTATAATCTTTAATAAATGTTATCATTAATAATATAAACAATTTCCTTACATACCTCACCATGAAGGACATGAAAGGTTCGCTTCCGAACCCCGAAGGCCCTTTCAATACTGTTTCTGATGCCTATGCGAGCAGTATTGTACTTGTCCTGAGCTTCTGACTCTGTGAAAACAGTTATAAATATGTCGATAGTTTTAATACTGAACTATTTTATTGGAAAAGTGTTAGTACCTAGAGAATCAATGAAAATCTATTTCATAATTATATGCGTTGATTATACGCTTAGCGTACATGAAAGTTGTTTTCTGTTTTTCTTTTTGTTTTGCAGTTTATGAAAAAAATGTCATTTTAATATTTCCATTAAAGGAAACATGGCAATTTTCAACCAAAATGTGTGTTTTACTGGACACATAAGATATGTATCGCCACATGTACCAGAACATGCCAATGCGACGTTGTTTTAGACTTATTCGGCGGAGAAAACGGTATTCCCTGACATTTGCGTGCTCAACAACAGTTGTTCTAGAAGTTGTCCGGGTATAACAGCCATGTGCGTGTTCAACAGCACACGTCAAAACCAATCGAAACTCAACTTTACCTTGAAAATAACGCCATTAGCAATCGATGTATCCATTTTTTTGCCAGTTTCAATGCGTCCGCATGAACAACTGGTACTTAGGCAGTGCTAATTAGTGTGAAAACAGTTATATTATTGTTAGTCCGTGTACAACAGCAATTGACGGTTCAGGAAATCGCAAAATATTCCATGAGTAATCTCCACACTCAGACTAACCAAAGGGAAACGGTTGATACTCGATGAAACCGCGTCTGACTTGCCCTATGATAGACGTCATCCGATTAAAAACAAGTAAGTAATAAGGAAGATGTACCTGTTTAAACACTCACATTTTCCATCTTATCGAGGCATCGGCGGCCATGTTTTCTCAATTCTGACCACGTGATTCCCCGCATTGTGAGTTGGTACTGTAGCATAAATTGAGTTTGTCTTGTGGCACAGGTGGGTGTGTATTTACTATTGTCGCTTGTTCATCCGAAACTAATTAATTTAATAAACAAAAACAACACATAAGGTGATTGTATTTACAAAACTATTATAGATCTAATTATTTTACAGCAACATATATAGGCGTCCGAACATATCAGAAGTTCGCACAGGCTAATCAGGGACGACACTTTCCGCTCTTATGTTTTTTCGTTTCAAAGAAGTCTCTTCTACACGAGAATCCAGTTAAGGCGGAAAGTGTGGTCCCTGATTAGCCTGTGCGGACTGCACAGGCTAATTTGGGACGACAATTTACGCACACGCATTATGCCCAGTTTTCTCAGAACGCGACTTATACGATGCTGAGTTAACGCAATGTCCAGTTGTATTTAACATCCACAATAGGCTAACAATATTATACAAACATCATAACACAATAACTTTTTGACGAATATGCAATCTAAGTTTTGTCAGAATCCAGTGATACTCTCTTCTGACAAACATTTTACTATTATTTTACTCTAAAATGTTAAAACATGTCGGTGGAAAACACTGACAAAATTGTAGTATGTACCAAAACACCATGTTTATGTAAGTGGTAACATCAGCCCACGTCTGTATATATCATTATGCAAGGTTATAGGTCGAGAAGTTGTGAAGAGTCCTACTGTAAGGTCATGATAGAATCCGAGCAATACTCGTGTCTCATTTTTCAGCAGAAATGGCTCAATACTTGAATGGCGATAATATAACATGCTTGTTTGGTGTTATTTGCGTGTTGTGTTGTGTGGCGTGGGGAGCGTGCTGCTTTATCTCATGAGAAATAGTAATATGGGTGAACGTCTAATTATTATGCTTATTAAAATTGGAGTATTTAATTATATTTTAATTTCAGGAAGATTATGTATATTTATCTTAATTATACATTTTTCAAAATAAAGACGTGTTTTAATAAACCACTGAAATAAAATAAAGATTACTTTCGACGTTATATTTTCGCTATATAATGAATTTGTTTTTGAGGAATTGTGAGTTTTAAACAATCTGCTTTGAATACATATTTAACAGGAGTGGTAAAACACACGATGGAGCTCAACGTAATGAAGCCTAAGACGGGGAAGGGAATGATCGCTCCGCCCACTTAGTCACGTGGCTTAGCAAAATCTAGACAAGTTAACACCAAAGTAGCTTCTTTGGCTATAGACAATCCCAGAATCGATAAATTGACCGCCGCCATATTGACCCGCTGCCATTACGGTACTGAAGAATCTGGTAAACTTCAGCGTGTAAAGATCTATCAATAAACAACTATTGGAAACACAAATGAATTTTATTTCACATCGCTGAAAAATAAACTTAAAATAATGCACGCTAGGTTTCTAACATACAGAGCTCCAGATAAGAGGCGTATCTGCGTATTTACGCATTGAAAAAATAAAAAAACGCATTAAAAAGTGGCCGAGTACGTAACAAAACGCTTTACAAATCTTAGTACGTATTTTAAATCAATTAAAGTGCGTAACCGGTTTAACCAATAATCCAGTTAAGTTTTTTGTGTAAGTTAAACTTTGAATCAAAAGTAAGTAAATCAAAATAAGCTTGTAATAAAAATGGCGGCCCATCATGTTTGTGGATCAAAAAGGGACGTTTTAAGCAACTTGCGGGACTATTTCTAAAGAAAGTCTGTTCATATCGTCATTTTAAATATATTCTGTTTTTATTTAGTAAATATAAATAACAAATAATAATACTATTTCTAGATTAAACACGCCTTTTACTGTTTCCGTTTTCTATGGAAATGGAAAATACCACTAAATATTCCTAACCCTTTATGGCCGAAACAAAGGAGTAAAATACGCATTGACAATAATATCAGGGGGTGAAATACCCTTTAGACTAAATCCTTATCTGGAGCTCTGCTAACATATGTTTCTATGCAACGATATGCGTTGGCAACACGTAATGTTTAAGGCCGAAATAGCTGGTCGGGGTTGGGGGGGGGGGGGGCTGGGTAAGTTCCCTTTTCAGTTATACACAATTACACAATTATTTATTTTTATTGAATATAATTATTTGAATATAGTTTTAAAGTTCCGGAGATATTAATTAGCGCAACTTTGCAAGAGTTATTGCCGAGGTCAAAATTTTTATTGAAATATCAGATATCTTCCTTTGTTTAAATCATGATTATTTATTTATAAAATATTCTATAGTTTCGGAGATGCTCATTAATAGAATTCCTTAGATTCAAGACAGGGGCAGACTCTTTTATTTAATAGTGCATTATTATTTCGCAATTAATAGGTCCTATTAATATCATTTTAAATGTAATGTACACATCTATAGCAGAATTTTGTGATTTTAACTAAATTTTGTACGGAAATTTTTATAAGTAAATCTCTGTAAGATTTCATGTAGAGACAAACTTTCTTTATTTAAATGTATCTGGTTTCGTCTAAAAATTAAGTTTTTATCAATATCTTTGTTATTGTTTTAAAGCCAAAATTTAAATCTCTAGCCAGGTGTGAATTTTGTGAATTGTCTGATTTTAAATCAACGAGTACATGAGATATTCATTAGCGAAAACGTGCAAGATGTCAGAACATGGCAGAGATTTTATATTATTGAAAAGTGCATATTTGCTTTTATCTATAGCTAAATAGTTATTTCATTATTTAAATAACATTTTACGAGTAAAATCAAAGTCTATAGCCTGAAAAAAGTGTGTTCGTGTTTGTTCTCAATATATTAACATAACTGATTTCTTGATTTATTTTATTTTGTTAAAATAATCTAAACTACGGTAACCATATAAATTTTTAACGTATCACATATGGAGCCTTAATCGATACATTTTATAAACGCATTAATTTCTTTATTTAATTTTCACTATAAATGTAGATTGAAAATAAACAAATAAACCACAAACACAAAAGTATATGTTCTTCGTTAATTACGGATTGTAAATTTAAGCAAAATAATGGTCTTGATGAAACCGTCTGCGATCGAGGCACGAAAGCATTCCCTCAGTGAGAGACGATATCCCAAGGGTGGATTAAAAGTGTTAATTATTATGTCTGTGACACCACATGTCTGTAGATGCCGTTATTTAGATAAGATACCATGCGTCACATTATAATAGCATGTACAATTAAAATCAAGGCCCAATTCATGCTGACTTTTACTAATCTTAAAAAATGCAGATTAACCTTACATCTATTAATCACCAAATAAGAAAATCTTTATTTAAAAAATACGAACTATTATGTGAATATAAAATTAATCACAGAAACTATTTAAATCTTAAAATGTATTAAATAAAATCGCTTCATATCGTTGTGTTGATCAGGGACCTGTACAAACATTTATCATACCACCACATTGATATCTTCCTGATATAACGTTGCCTGATATATTTTTTATATCATGATCAACAGGAAGTTATTATATCAGTCATGTGTGGAGGATGGTCATATTACTCGGAATCAACTATAAAGTAATCATTTTTAGTAAAATCGAATCAGATTCAACAGAACAAACAATTTGATACCAAGATATAATAGATTTTAAACACAAAATGCAACACAAACAGCAAAAAAATCTAGCTAAATCTGCAGTTTTTTTGCGATTTTTTTCTTTATTTCTTTAAAATCGAGCACGTAGATGTATTATAAACAGAAAAACAGGTTACTGCCTGATCGTTTGGTAATATATCAGACTCGGCACGAATACAATAACGGCGAGGCTTTATTCTAAGCCTTGCCTGATATATTACAAAAAGATCAGGCATTAACCTGTTATTCTCTATATAGGTCCGTTAAGGTTACAGTATACTAAATAATTTTGGTGTTCAATGCTATACCCTCTAAAATGGAACATAATTTATTTGAAGACACAGTTCTTTGTATGGGCACTTGCCATGACTTTATTTTTGAATATTTCTGTGTGCATGTGGTAGGGAAAACATTGCTGTATACTACAAATTCAGAGTTTTGCTTTTAGGTTGGAGACTACACGAGACTTTGACAGATGTCGGGAAACTCTCAACAACTGGAAAGAAGCCGGTAAAAAGATGGCCTTAAAACAGTGACCATTAATTCGCGTCGAGTTCTTTCTTACATACTAAATGGCCTATCTTTGTTATTGTTTAAATCAATTCGGCTTGGAATGCTGTTAAAGAAAAGATATGATTATGAGGGTGTCTACGCGCAAAACTTTGACTTTGTTTTTTGTTAAAATTATTGCTTTTGTATTGAAGGAAATCTTTAAGTATATTGTGACCTTATCGTTATTCTTTTCCGTTATGTCGGGGCATGCGAGTATTTAGGGGCGGTAAGTCGGGAGTTATCGATTTCTGGGATTGTCTATGGATTACGTGATATTGCGGATGAGTTTTATGGACTTAATTCACCCTATATAACCCTGGTAAAGGGGGTTTGTGTCATATACTTATTATGCAAATGCAAACAAGTATTCGTTTATAAAGAACATAAGCTATGCATAACGCGTATTGCGGTACTTTAAACACGCTCCAAAACGCAGGCGCTTGCTGAAATCTAACCTGTTTCTGCGTGTGATGGTGGTATACGTAGTAGAGTAACATCTCTATACTGGTATTTACCAATGTTATTTATGAAAATACTAACGAAACATTTTTCCCACA
This sequence comes from Dreissena polymorpha, assembly GCF_020536995.1. Taxonomy (NCBI): domain Eukaryota; kingdom Metazoa; phylum Mollusca; class Bivalvia; order Myida; family Dreissenidae; genus Dreissena; species Dreissena polymorpha. The sequence goes on from NC_068362.1 coordinate 54,682,344, forward strand.
TGTATTTGACAGGAATGGCGCTTATAATTGGAATTTTGTTTAGGTTTTACACGCTTTCTGACGCCGAGCGGGTACCGAAATCCCCCATGTTATTACGTGATATTATAAAAGTGATATTAATAATATTAAACATTGCTTATGGGAAATTTACCGAGCATTATAATTGAAATTGCAGAACAGCCAAACGGTGGCATCGATACGTTTTTATTAAAATAATGTAATAAAATAGTTTTCACTTGTTTCTGACATGTAAAGCGATTTATAACGTTGATTTCCATTTAGTTTATGCAAATACTAATATACCCTATTAATTTGCATATACACGTGATATAACATATACTTAATATTGCTAATATGACATTTTCAGCTTATGAAAAATTTTTTTTTTTCTCTATGGAGGTATTTTGGTAATTTTGGTAATTCTACACATTGAAGCTTCCACTCGCACTTATCAAGACCACATTTTCGGTTTGGAAATTGTATAAATAAAATTCCCCTTGATTATCTGTCTGGATACCGACTGTCCGGGTTACAAAAACCTTTTGAAGGCCTTTGCAAACAGTTTGGATCCAGATGAGACGCCACAGAACGTGAAATGGATGCATCAATTGCTAATGGCGTTATTTTCAAGGTAAAGTTGAGTTTCGACTGGTTTTGACGATTGCTGTTGAGCCCGCATATGGCTGTTATACACGGACAACTTCTAGAACAACTGTTGTTGAGCACGCACATGTCAAGGAATACCGTTTTCTCCGCCGAATAAGTCTAAAACAACGTCGCATTGGCATGTTCTGATACATGTAGCAATACATATCTTATGCAAACGCACTGAAAATGTTAATTCGTATACGAAATTGGCAATCTGGATCATCAAAATTTATTTTCAATAGGAATTTTATTACTAGCCTCTTTCGGTGTAGCTGACTTTTGTAATGGCTTGCGAGTATTTGAAAATGTGCTTTTCCTCCAGACAGTTTTATTTATATTTGTTTTGGATGGCTGTTTTTTGCTTGAAGAAATCCCTTCATGATATTGTCATTTAAGTGAATGGTCAATTGTTTTCAGAACAATTTTTCATGCTACAGGGACAAATACATATAAACTTTATAAAGACAGGATAACATTTTACCCTATTACTATACAGGTTGTGACTAGAACATAAAGGATGAATATGATTTGGAATTGGGCATAAATTTAAACAACTTGAAAACGTATTTTATTTCCTACAGATTGTGAACTGTGTTTTACGCTTTCAGAGATCAATTCATCAAGTTTTTTTGTAAAAAGTATATTTTTGCGAGTGAATATACTTAACACATTTGATGATGTAGATTAGTAGCATTTTTTTTCGTCCCAGGTTAGTATTATCAAGAATTTTTATTGAAATATCAGATATCTTCCTTTGTTTAAATCATGATTATTTATTTATAAAATATTCTATAGTTTCGGAGATGCTCATTAATAGAATTCCTTAGATTCAAGACAGGGGCAGACTCTTTTATTTAATAGTGCATATTATTTCGCAATTAATAGGTCCTATTAATATCATTTTAAATGTAATGTACACATCTATAGCAGAATTTTGTGATTTTAACTAAATTTGTACGGAAATATTTATAAGTAAATCTCTGTAAGATTTCATGTAGAGACAAACTTTCTTTATTTAAATGTATCTGGTTTCGTCTAAAAATTAAGTTTTTATCAATATCTTTGTTATTGCTTTTAAAGCCAAAATTTAAATCTCTAGCCAGGTGTGAATTTTGTGAATTGTCTGATTTTAAATCAACGAGTACATGAGATATTCATTAGCGAAAACGTGCAAGATGTCAGAACATGGCAGAGATTTTATATTATTGAAAAGTGCATATTTGCTTTTATCTATAGCTAAATAGTTATTTCATTATTTAAATAACATTTTACGAGTAAAATCAAAGTCTATAGCCTGAAAAAAGTGTGTTCGTGTTTGTTCTCAATATATTAACATAACTGATTTCTTGATTTATTTTATTTTGTTAAAATAATCTAAACTACGGTAACCATATAAATTTTCAACGTATCACATATGGAGCCTTAATCGATACATTTTATAAACGCATTAATTTCTTATTTAATTTTTCACTATAATGTAGATTGAAAATAAACAAATAAACCACAAACACAAAAGTAATGTTCTTCGTTAATTACGGATTGTAAATTTAAGCAAAATAATGGTCTTGATAAAACCGTCTGCGATCGAGGCACGAAAGCATTCCCTCAGTGAGAGACGATATCCCAAGGGTGGATTAAAAGTGTTCATTATTATGTCTGTGACACCACATGTCTGTAGATGCCGTTATTTAGATAAGATACCATGCGTCACATTATAATAGCATGTACAATTAAAATCAAGGCCCAATTCATGCTGACTTTTACTAATCTTAAAAAATGCAGATTAACCTTACATCTATTAATCACCAAATAAGAAAATCTTTATTTAAAAAATACGAACTATTATGTGAATATAAAATTAATCACAGAAACTATTTAAATCTTAAAATGTATTAAATAAAATCGCTTCATATCGTTGTGTTGATCAGGGACCTGTACAAACATTTATCATACCACCACATTGATATCTTCCTGATATAACGTTGCCTGATATATTTTTTATATCATGGTCAACAGGAAGTAATTATATCAGTCATGTGTGGAGGATGGACATATTACTCGGAATCAACTATAAAGTAATCATTTTTAGTAAAATCGAATCAGATTCAACAGAACAAACAATTTGATACCAAGATATAATAGATTTTAAACACAAAATGCAACACAAACAGCAAAAAAAAACTTTTTTTTCAAATATTAAGCCCGCGTGCTCATGACGTCATTATTAACACGTTAAACGACAAAAGTCATATTAATTCCCGCTAAATCTACAGTTTTTTTGCGATTTTTTTCATTTATTTCTTTAAAATCGAGCACGTAGATGTATTATAAACAGAAAAACAGGTTACTGCCTGATCTTTTTGTAATATATCAGACTCGGCACGAATACAATAACGGCGAGGCTTTATTCTAAGCCTTGCCTGATATATTACAAAAAGATCAGGCATTAACCTGTTATTCTCTATAAAGGTCCCTTAAGGTTACAGTATACTAAATAATTTTGGTGTTCAATGCTATACCCTCTAAAATGGAACATAATTTATTTGAAGACACAGTTCTTTGTATGGGCACTTGCCATGACTTTATTTTTGAATATTTCTGTGTGCATGTGGTAGGGAAAACATTGCTGTATACTACAAATTCAGAGTTTTGCTTTTAGGTTGGAGACTACACGAGACTTTGACAGATGTCGGGAAACTCTCAACAACTGGAAAGAAGCCGGTAAAAAGATGGCCTTAAAACAGTGACCATTAATTCGCGTCGAGTTCTTTCTTACATACTAATGGCCTATCTTTGTTAATTGTTTAAATCAATTCGGCTTGGAATGCTGTTAAAGAAAAGATATGATTATGAGGGTGTCTACGCGCAAAACTTTGACTTTGTGTTTTGTTAAAATAATTGCTTTTGTATTGAAGGAAATCTTTAAGTATATTGTGACCTTATCGTTATCCTTTTCCGTTATGTCGGGGCATGCGAGTATTTAGGGGCGGTAAGTCGGGAGTTATCGATTTCTGGGATTGTCTATGGATTACGTGATATTGCGGATGAGTTTTATGGACTTAATTCACCCTATATAACCCTGGTAAAGGGGGTTTGTGTCATATACTTATTATGCAAATGCAAACAAATATTCGTTTATAAAGAACATAAGCTATGCATAACGCGTATTTCGGTACTTTAAACACGCTCCAAAACGCAGGCGCTTGCTGAAATCTAACCTGTTTCTGCGTGTAATGGTGGTATACGTAGTAGAGTAACATCTCTATACTGGTATTTACCAATGTTATTTATGAAAATACTAACGAAACATTTTTCCCACATGTATTTGACAGGAATGGCGCTTATAATTGGAATTTTGTTTATGTTTATACACGCTTTCTGACGCCGAGCGGGTACCGAAATCCCCCATGTTATTACGTGATATTATAAAAGTGATATTAATAATATTAAACATTGCTTATGGGAAATTTATCGAGCATTATAATTGAAATTGCAGAACAGCCAAACGGTGGCATCGATACGTTTTTATTAAAATAATGTAATAAAATAGTTTTCACTTGTTTCTGACATGTAAAGCGATTTATAACGTTGATTTCCATTTAGTTTATGCAAATACTAATATACCCTATTAATTTACATATACACGTGATATAACATATACTTAATATTGCTAATATGACATTTTCAGCTTATGAAAAAATATTTTTTTTTTCTATGGAGGTATTTTGGTAATTTTGGTAATTCTACACATTGAAGCTTCCACTCGCACTTGTCAAGACCACATTTTCGGTTTGGAAATTGTAAAAATAAAATTCCCCTTGATTATCTGTCTGGATACCGACTGTCCGAGTTACAAAAACCTTTTGAAGGCCTTTGCAAACAGTTTGGATCCAGATGAGACGCCACAGAACGTGGCGTCTCATCAGGATCCAAACTGTTTGCTATTCTGATAGTATTTTTTGAAAAAAAATCGAAGAAAATGCTAATTTTAGAAATTCAGCAGACGACATTTTAGCAGAAGACAAATTTCCCAGCATTCAAAGGGTTAATTGAATAAATAAGAACTAGGCGTTCGGCTTGTCTAGAAAATTGCAAAGAGGAGGTTAGCAACCGACGCGCAATATTTATCGATCGCTGATTGGTCGATCGATATTTAGATAAGAATCTGATTGAGTGTTGGCGATATGTCAATTCATACTGTTCACACACGTTGTCTCAGGACAAGGTCACATAACCCCAAACCGGAACTCCTGTTTTTAGGGTTACATGCAGTCAGTTTGATACTTAGCACACATTGTTGAGTGCATGCTGCCTAGGATCTGTAAAATACATTGCAAATGGTTAATTTTGGTATCAACTTGAAGGTATATTTGTAAGCAATAAGAAATTAAGCCATCTTTGTGCTCTACTTTTTGTGTTGATGGTTCCCGGCTTTGGAAAGTAGGTCAAACTATTTGAGCCCAAAATGGTTGTCTGCACAGCTGTCAAAACCGGTTTGCTTATTCTAAGGTAAATATTTTGAGTTAGCGCGTATAGAATTTAATGACATGCATTTTTTTCAAAAGATTATGCATTTATCTTTCCAATGATGTATGATGATATAGTGGATATGCGCTTGATCATGGTAAAAATTGATATCGAACTTCAACTATTTTATATGTAATATAGAAGGAAATTAATTGCGCATGCGTAACCACAATGTAGTTTCCGACCAGACTGTGCGCATGCGCAGGCTTGTCTTGAGCTGCGTTCACCATATATGACATTAGACCCATCTTTGAATGACGCGTTGCATGATAGTTAAAACAGCGTGACTATTGTGAGAAGAGTTGTTAGTAAATATATTGCAGCCGCTGCAGAAAACGTAAGCTGGCGGAACGACTATTTCTTAAGCTATTGGGGCCACGACCTGCGGATACGGGTGCGTACTAAGCTGAATTTTATATTCAACGGAGTTATGGCTGCATCGGTCTTTAATAAGACAAATTACAACTTTAACATTTTATTGATTTTAATATTGTTAATCGTCTTGTCTCAAAGCACATTCTCAACTAAAATACATAAATTCAGAGCGCAAATTTAATCGCTTTCACTTAGAAAGGAAACACAATTCTAAACGTGTGCGGCATTCAATGGATCTTGTGTTATTCCACATGATATATTTCGTGCCGCTGGGATTTGAAACTTTAAATGAAATTTGTACTCACCGTCTAAAGATGGATAGACAATTAATTTTTCTCGCCCACACCGAAGCCTAAAGGGACCTAATTCATCGTACTTTTTTAAACAATTAAGTTAGCTGAGTTTCTTTCAGAAATACGTAATACAAGGGATAAAAAACTAAACCAACAGGAATTGGTAGTCTAGAGAAATAAAATATGTAGCGCATTGTAGGGAGTATTGATAATAATACTGAACGTTTTTCTGATTGTGCAGCATTTGCATACTATGCAATTGCTTTCTTGTTCTTTTTTTCCTTTTAAAGTTTTTGGAAGAAGGAGAGTATGTACAATTATACAATGTATATTGTAATAACAGGGTGTCACGATCCCATTTCCTTCATACCTACCCGAGCATCCGCGCGAGCTGAAAAGTACATTCTTCCTATTATATTTCCATGGCCTAATTGAGCATTTTAACAACCATTCGTTATCCAACTATACACATATATTTCTTGTATTTGAACACTCTTGGAACGATGAGAACCCTGCTAGGTGTCTATTTTGGTCGGGAAACTAATTATCTTATATGACTCACACCTTGTTAATGCGTTCAACACATTTTGTGTTGCTTGATTGCGAGAAAAAATGTCTGGCTGCTCGACATGATGTTGGTATAGAATAACATCCATTGCTAAACACAACTTTGAAGTCATGGGTGTAACTGGCCATGGATTATTGAGCATCAATTGATAATTGCATAGACCGCAGTTTCTTTTTCGGGCTAAGGTAAATAAAGTTAAAATAATAATAGCGCCCACCGCAGCGTTGAATTAAAAGTTTATACGTTTCTGTCGAATCTCAAACTAATATCATGGGAATGAGAATTGGAAAGTTTGTTTTATGGCATTTATCATTACTAACAGTAACAAAATAAAAACTAGTTTTACCAGTGCTGTGTCAACTGTTAGTGATTGGTTGGTGCTGTAATAAAAGTTGCGTTAGTCCTGTGGCATAGGTGGGTGTGAATTTACTATTGTCGCTTGATCCTCTGAAACTATTTATTTAAGAACAAAACAAGAACATGACATAATGTGATTGCATATAAATAACTTGTATAATTATTTAGCAGCAAAATAAATAGGCGTCCGAACAAATCAGAAGTTCATGAAAATATATATGATGCTGAGTCCACGCAATGTCCATTTGTATTAACATCTACAATAAGCTAACAATATTATACAAACATCATAACACAATTAAGTTTTTACGCATATGCAATCTAAGTTTTGTCTGAATCCAGTTATACTTTCTTCTGACAAACATTTTAATATTATTTTACACTACACCTTTAAAACACGTCGTCGGTAAACAATGAAGAATTTGTATTTCGTACTGAACCATATTGTTTATGTAAGTGCTTAGTTTAACCCACGTCTGTACATGTTATATATGCAAGGTGATGGGTCGGACAGTTGTGAAGCAGTCCTACTGTAAAACTATGATAGAATCCGAGTGTTACTCGTGTTGCATTATTAATCTGAAATGGCTACATACTTTAATTGCGATAATATAACATGTTTGTTTTATATTATTTGTGTGTTTTTTTATGCGTGGCGTGTTGAAACTAAGTTGTGGAAACGAGTTTTGTTATTTTATGAGAAATACTCTGCTGTATACTACACATGGTGAACGGTTATTAAATGAAAATATATATCCACTTAAACAGAATGTGATTTGTTATTATAATTGAAATATATCATCGAAACTTCACAAGATAACCAATAAATATTCCTGTCAGTTTGTTCGATTAAATACCAGCGAATGCCAGAAACTTAGGCATACTATTTTACATCAATATTTCAAGCGGAGAGCGTCTCTCCTGACCAGAGTGCGAGGATGCGCAGGTTAAACTGGAGGAACGCTGGCCGCATATGGCATATGACCCATGTTACGGCGATGGTCAAAGGTATCAATGTTTTATATTTAATGCAGACGCACATCCGCCCACACAGGGACTCACACAAATGACAACACCATTTTTTTTAAAGTTATCACATTTATTTATATTATTACTCATAATTATTTTATAACATCATTAACAATGTAATTATCACACATTCCTAAAACATAAATAGCCATTTATTGCTAAATAAACGAACAAAGTATGTACAATATTTTTCACAAAACGATGAAATCCTCAACAAATGACTTCAATGGCAATGGATGCACGTGGCACTAATAGTTATTCATACAATTATATAATTGCCGTTTTCTGTTAACCCTTTGCATGCTGGGTAATTTGTCTTCTGCTAAAATGTCGTCTGCTGAATTTCTAAAATTAGCATTTTTTTCGATTTTTTTCAAAGAATACTATCAGAATAGCAAACAGTTTGGATCCTGATGAGATGCCACGTTCTGTGGCGTCTCATCAGGATCCAAACTGTTTGCAAAGGCCTTCGAAATTCGGTTCCCGCACTGAAAGGGTTAAAAAGACAAATAAGCCCACCAATAGAATTCGCTTGTGCAAAATCGAGCAGCAGTTGATTTGGATCAGGATGTCAATCAAAGTATTAAATACCTAACAATAACACATGTACAATGTGTTAAACAAAAATGAAGATTTTAAACCAGCATCATACTTTTTAAATTAGAGAATAAGTATTCTATATTGCTAGATGTGGTATTATAAGTAGATAGTAATACTAATATAAAAATGCATTCCTAGATGCAGTCAACAAAGTTACATTGTGTATGTTTATAAGCTTGAATGCAATTTCACCGTATTTTGAGAACAAATTACAAATTTCACTCGTGTAATGTAATTTTTTCAACTGAAATAAATTAATTTTTGTTTGTATTTTAAATGTTTACGTCTTATGTTAAATACCTATTTCTACAATACGTTTGGTGAGACACTACAACATATATCAAGTGATCGACGTAAATTTGTATAGAAAATATTCGGAAGGTCAGATGTGTCCGTGTGAATCAACAATTAACATGTATTTACAGATATAATATAAAGACGAAACGGTTTACAACAATTATCAACTTTACCCTATTATGCGATTTATTCATCAGAAAAAATATACACATAGAAATATCATTATAGCATGCCTTTCAAAAATCTACATCGTAGGCTTTCAAAAATGAGTATTAAAGTGTATATGGTTTAACGTCATCAGACAAAACATAAAAAATATGCTATTATTGAGATATATGCGACGATCAAACATCTACATAAACGTCTAACGAATTCAATAAACGGGCCACCCGTCCAAACGATTTAATGCTTAAAGTTGTTAACACAATTTTTATTTCCTGGCGTTCCGATGTTGAAATAACAAAACAATCTATGTAGGCCTTTTCTGAACAATCATGTGATTGAACGCATCGCGCTGTTTTTAAACTTTAACTAAAATGGAAAATGAGCGAGATTGTCTCAAATCCAGTTCATATGTTTGTTTATATATGCTCTTATATTTAATACGACCCTAATCCATATAAATATCCCAAACATTGTGTAAAACATAAATAATTTACTTAGCTTTACGTACATGAGTACCTGAGTGCGACGATTAGTACAAATACACAAGTACTAAAACATGCGAACATTTACGATACAACACCGTTTGAACGAGTAGCCATTTTGAAATGAGGACAATCGTGTGAAGCGTAAAAATATCACAGTCAACTTGTTAATGAAAAGATGTTTGGTGTATGAATATAGGTCACCACTATTATAAAGCAGTCGAATATAGTATACTACTTAGAAAGACTGTCATGTTCCACCCGTCTTCAGCCCAATAGTACTTGAAATGAACTAGTAAAGACTTCGTGAATTATTACTATAACAACGAAGGTAGTTTAAAAAGGCGTGTACTTTCTTATGCTTTATACTGCACTTAAAGTCATACGGGTTTTCTATTCATCGTTACAGCATGCAAAGTTAAAATTGTTCGCCTCTGAATTGTTTCGGTCAATATTGGGATTTTGAACATAAAACATTAAATTATCCTTGTATGGTGTTTGTACAGATTAATGGCAAACTGTTTTTTGTAATTTTTATACAAACTTGAGATTTATTTACCTTCTGCCCTGAACATGAATATCTTAAAGAAAAACATTTACAATACCTAAATCCGTTGTGCTCATTCTATGACCTAAAGGACGTTTTTGACCCAGACAATGTGTCTAGGCATTTGGGTGTTCATGTGCACTAGATTATATGTAGACGAAGTCGTAGCAGTAGTAGTAGTACTTAGTGCTAGTAGAAGAGGTAGTCGTATAAGTCGTAGAAGAAGTAGTGGTAGAAGTAGTAGTAGTAGTAGTGGTAGAAGTAGTAGTAGTAGTAGTAGTAGTAGTAGTAGTAGTAGTAGTAGTAGTAGTAGTAGTAGTAGTAGTAGTAGTAGTAGTAGTAGTAGTAGTAGTAGTAGTAGTAGTAGTAGTAGTAGTGGTAGAAGTAGAAGTAGTAGTAGTAGTAGTAGTGGTAGAAGTAGTAGTAGTAGTAGTGGTAGTAGTAGAAGTAGTAGTAGTAGTAGTAGTAGTAGTAGTAGTAGTAGTAGTAGTAGTAGTAGGTAGTAGTAGTAGTAGTAGTAGTAGAGTAGTAGTAGTAGTAGGTAGTCGTAGTAGTAGTAGTAGTAGTAGTAGTAGTAGTAGTAGTGTAGTAGTAGTAGTAGTAGTAGTAGTAGTAGTCGTAGTAGTAGTAGTAGTAGTAGTCGTAGTAGTAGAGTAGTAGTAGTAGTAGTGGTAGAAGTAGTAGTAGTAGTAGTCGTAGTAGTAGTAGTAGTAGTAGTAGTCGTAGTAGTAGTAGTAGTAGTAGTAGTAGTAGTAGTAGTAGTAGTAGTAGTAGTAGTAGTGCTAGTAGAAGAGGTAGTCGTATAAGTCGTAGAAGTAGTAGTGGTAGAAGTAGTAGTAGTAGTAGTAGTAGTAGTAGTAGTAGTAGTAGTAGTAGTAGTAGTAGTAGTAGTAGTAGTAGTAGTAGTAGTAGTAGTAGTAGTAGTAGTAGTAGTAGTAGTAGAAGTAGTAGTAGTAGTAGTAGTAGTAGTAGTAGTAGTAGTAGTAGTAGTAGTAGTAGTAGTAGTAGTAGTAGTAGTAGTAGTAGTAGTAGTAGAAGTAATAGTAGAAGTAGTAGTAGTAGTAGTAGTAGTAGTAGTAGTAGTAGTAGTAGTAGTAGTAGTAGTAGTAGTAGTAGTAGTTGTTGTAGTAGTAGTAGTAGTATAAAATCGTCTTATTAAGAAAAGCATGTGTGAACGGGGGATATTAAAGGACAAAATTGATCCTGAAACATGGATAAGTTTCTAGCGATAGTATCTCTATGAATGACACTCGAGTCCAAGCTAACTTAATGTCTAGTGAAACCAATCATTTTGTTTAAGCAAGATAGTATCATTATATCGCATTCTTTCATACACATTTAGACCAAAATGTAACCTGACACTTCTGTAGCGCTGTTTGCGCTCAACAATGAGCGAATACTTTTTATAACACTATCGACGACCTGATCTCAGGTATTGTCTTTACAGATATTTAAAAATAGAATTATTGTGCCTATACATTTTTATAATTGTACTCTTCTCCAATACGTTCATTTAGGAGAACTTTAAAGAGACCCATTCACTAAGTTTGCATTTTCGTTGTGATGCATATTATTCAAGGACTTAAAGTGGCTGATAAAAAAGTGCAAGTATATTAAAAAACTACTACATTCATTGCAAAGAGTTTCGATTGACCTCATGTGCTCACCTGAAAGCATAAGCAACTTAACTGTAGGTAGTGTTCTCAAGGTTTCAAATATGCAGGACACCGTCCAAACAGCCATGTTTTGGACTTAAAAATATATTTATATATATTTATATGTATATATCATTTTAGTGTTCAAATTGAGCAAGTTTCGTAAAAGGTAAAACTTTGACTTTTGCAGCGTTCAAATGGATTTAATACTGCCACATTAGAATATCTGCTCGGCATAAGTTGGGAAACGTTTTTAATGGACAGGAGACATATCTTACTTGTCTTAGAAATCAAAAGCACAAATGTTCTGACCAAGTTTCGAGAAGATTTCGCAGATTATTGTGACTTTTAACGTGTTTAGAAGCTATTTCTTTAATTGGACATTGTTCATATTATCTGGTTGAGGACCTAACGTGTCCTTATTGTGAACTCGCCAGAAATATCGCTTGGAGAAATACAGGACTTGTTAAGGCTGATTTTTCGGCCATATGACAAAAGTACTTTTTGTTTCTCCACAATCACACCCTTAACATCCCCTTTTGATGGTTTCACTGTTCAATGTTTGGAAATACAGCATTTTAACCCATTTATGCCTAGCGTCTAGAAAAAAAGGCCTTGGCAAACAGCATAGACCCGGATGAGACGCCGCATGATGTGGCGTCTCATCAGGGTCTGCGCTGTTTGCTTAAAATTTATTTAAGATATATATATATATAAAATATTTTTCATCCCAACTAACTAAGTGTCGATATCGGTCGAGATATAATTGTAAACATGTTTAGACAAAGTTAAAAAAATTTGGATAATTACTTTGACCTATAGAGTATTAACCCATTTATGCCTAGCGTCTAGAAAAAAAAAATGCCTTGGCAAACAGCGTAGACCAGGATGAGACGCAGCATGATGCGGCGTCTCATCTGGGTTTACGCTGTTTGCTTAAAGGAATTTATGTAAAAAATATTCTAAATATAGAAATAAATATACTATATATCCCTAATTTTGGAAATAAATTGATGCAATTGAGAAGGATGGGAGAGTCCACTAGGCATAAATGGGTTAAAAACGCACACATTGAAGACTCAAGAAGCACGTCGGACGCCGCACGACGGACAAAAGTCGATCACAAAAGGTCACATGAGCACATTTAATGTAATAACTCACTGCTTGAAAGTTTAAAGTGAATTTTCTAATGCACATTCACTAAGATAATAATTTGTTATTTTTTAGAAATTAAAAAACGTTCACAATTCACCGTTTTGAGTAAGTTGTCGGCGGTAATTTGAACTTAGTTTGTGCATGTCTTTGTATTTCATATGTGTCCTATGTTTTTCTTATCCCAAACAGAAAGATCATGTAACAAAACAATGAATTTGCAAAACGCAAAACAGCAGATATTGAAAGATTCGAACTTGCATACACATCAAAAACAGGAGATATCGATTTAGTCAAACAATATTAAGTTCTTACTGAAATCAATTAAAGCAACCATTTGCTGGTTTTCAACTCTACATGTAAAAAGCAACAACATATAGCAGGTTTCTGGTAAATAATGTCTTAAATGTTGGAGTAATTTATGTTTTATCAGTATAAATTTAAATATTTTTAAATGAATAGAAAATATTTTTTTTTAAAGAAAACATAAACATTAAAAAATAAGCTTTTTTCCCTGTGTAAAAATTATAAACAAAACAATAACAACAAAACACTAAAATAATATGTATTGTAGAATGAAAAAAAATATGTCGACCAATATTTAAGAAAAGAAAAATAATAATATTTAAATGTGTTAAAAACATTGAAAATATAAGAACATTTGTAAAATTATCCCCTGACTTAAATTATAGTTTTATACTTCCCCGTTTAAAGATAAAATACATCAGTACGATACACGACAGCGAATATGATCATGTGATTCTATAAATATTGTAGTGACACAATAAAAAATGAATTGTTAAGAATAAACGCTTTTGTAAATAATACCATATTCAACTATTGCTTATTTGAAATAAATACAAACCGATTGCAACTATTATTGAAGATTTTGATAAGCGATAAAACTACACCAAAAAAACAATTTATATTGTATTTGAAAATACACATCACAATCACTTAATTTTAATGCATTGCAAACTATACTGCGTTGCATAATTCTGAAGTATTTTATTGAAGTAAACTCCCTTTGTTACTTTTACTATAACGAATAGACTGCGTTAACTCCCTTTGTTACAGTTCAACATAACTAGATCGACTGCGAGTCTTCAGTAAAGTATTAAATACTACTTAAATAATAAAATTGTAACAGTGCATACATAACATGAACATAAATAATTAGTCAGTTTGGCATAACTGTGCTTAGCACATATAAATACACAAATATCAAACGTACTACGAAAAGATGATGTTGTATACACATATATATATATATTTAACAAATGAGACGAAAAATGAAACTTGGAACTTACTCCTTTGAACATCGTAAGAGTATAAATAAAACAAAACAAAAATAAATAACGCAGCAAAAGCGTCAAAATAACTGTGCATATAGAAACGAGCATTTGTGGAACACTAGGCTTAATATTTTAAGTTTTTCGGAAATATCCGAGCAGTAACAACGAAATATCCGAGCAGTAACAACACATACCAGGGGCACAATTTCAGTAATTCGTACTTCAATGAAGGAATTCTGCTATTTAAAATGCTCATTACGATAAATCGTTATGATGTTATATACAGTACCTGTATTGACACTAAACCTTCCAAAAATCCTGTTAAATGCACTTTGTTAAAGGTTGAGTCAGCAGATTATGTCAGGTATGACAACCAGCGTTTAAATATTATGCCTACATGCAAACCTTACCCTTGAAACTAACACGAATATTGTACTCCTAGTTTGACGTTCATGGAACACATCTGTAATTCAGTCATTACAAAGCCGCTTCACGTGCAGTAGCATGACTTATCACGTTCACATATCCAAATTTTCTCAAATTTTCGTGTCCCTCATTCCATTTCTACCGTTACCAATTTGAACAACCGTGTGGCCGTGGCTGTTATAGCGCACAATTGAGTCACGTGGGGGTTTCAAGCTGTCCCTATCCCGGTCACGGTGGTAGATCTGATCGGGCCCGTATTGCTCTACGTAACTTTCGCTCCGTAGGCGGACGTTGATTCCCCGACAACGGAAACATATAATTTCTCTGAATGGAGTCCGGAATTCCCTGTTAAACCGCGCATAAATAAGAGGATTCATAAACGAGTTTCCGTAGCCTAGCCACGTAAGGCAAGAGATAAGTTGGATAGGAATGGCGTGTTCGCCAACAAATGGACGAATAACTGCAACAATAAAAAATGGAAGCCAGCACAATGTAAATCCTCCCATAATTATTCCCAGCGTCTTAGTTGCTTTCCTTTCACGAGAATGAGGTGAATTACTTTTTGCAGTGTGTCGCGTGACTAAGGATTTTAATGTAAAACGTCGTTTAACGGGTTTAGACGGTGGAAGCATTTCTGACGTCACGTCGTCGTGTTCGCCGTAACCGTTACGTATAACATTACCATTAGTCATATTTGAATGATCACTTTGACCGCTGCTTCGTGACGACTTCGCCGACATGTTTATCGTCTCATTACCGCGATCTATACTTCCCATCTTGGATTTCTTCTCTTTTTGTACAATCCTCGACGACACCAACCAAATCCTAAAGTATATCACTATCATCACTATCAACGGCATATAGAAGGCTCCGACCGTTGCATAGATCTGGTACCCGATTTCCTGGCTAATAAAGCAGGCGTACGCCGGCCTCTTACTCTTCCAGCCAAAGAAAGGCGGGATTGAGATAAGCACTGAGAGTAGCCAGACGGCGGCGATCATAATGGCCATCCGGGTAGGCGTCCGTTTGAGCGCGTATTGGAACGGTCGAGTTATTACGAAATATCTATCTATACTTATCATGCACAGGTTGAGGATAGACGCGGTGCACAATATGACGTCAGCGGAAGTGAAGAAGTCACAAAACCCATCATTGAAAATCCAGTAACCGTGGATCTCCGTCACGGCCCCAAACGGCATCACTAGGGCCGCCACTAAAACGTCCGACACTGCTAAAGACACTATCAACAGATTAGATGGCGACTGGAGACGTTTCACTATGGCCACTGCTATGCATACTAGGGAGTTCCCTACGATAGTTCCAATAATTAAAATCCCCAGTAAAATAGCTATGATTATCTGTTGCCACAGATCGTACGGGTTTGGTGGAGGGAGGTTTAAAGTCCCGTTACTGACGTCACTGACGTTCGCTAACGTTCGGGCTGTCGTATTGACGGTGATATATTCGGAACTATTGCTTAAATTTGTACTGTGAATATCCAGATCTATGCTTCCGGCGGATGATTCCATATCTTCTCGTTTACGTCTGAAAATAGTAATTTTTCACTAGCGACAGATAAACGTCAATATAACGCTGTGAAATTTCCACGAACAAAGAAAACAATAATCCGTGTTAGTCGTTTGGTTTCACTTGTTATGTGATTAACATATAGTTTCATATAGTGTTAAAAGTGTACACTATCTTTGTATACTATACGCTCATAGTTTCAACTTAATCCCGAACTGGGAAATCGTATATTTAAATGAGTATATTCGTACTCGGGGATGGTAAAATTTAAATGAAATCTGAAATAAATTCTTTATTCAGGATTAAAAGTGTTTCATCGCTTGATGTCCCAAATGCAAAGGCAATAGGATGAGGTTATAATTATTCATACGTTTTCCTCTGAGTCCGCGCATTTTTATAGCTTCAAATCTAATACATCCCTCATTGAATTTAGACGTAAAAAACATTCATCTTTTAAAACCACACATTGCATCGGCGATTAATTTTCAATAAATAACATTATACAACACTCTGAATTTGTGTAGGTTCAAATATAACTTTAATAATTACAGCTAAGCTAACGCATATTTTTCGCATTCGAATAGTCAGTAAAATGGACGATATAAAATTGCACACATTTTACATATTATGTTTCTCCATAGAAATATACCCGTATGCAAATAAATGCATCCATATACACAAATTTTAAACGAACAAGATATTCACATTTCTTTCATATAAATCCGAAGTTTCAAATTTCACGTCTTTAATGCATTCACCGCTTCGTCGCCAATCCTTTGTTTTTGACTTATACGGTGTTCACTTTTTATATATATATTACCGATTAGAATAGTCCCACCGCACGTTTCAGTTTGAGTACACTCGTAAACCCGACTTATTATGCATTACTTTACTAATCCGCTAATCGATTAACCGTTAGGGAGTTCACGTCTACCAAATCTGGTATGTTTAGCGAACCAACGTCGTATCCATTTTGTCCGCAATACATTGTAAAGTACTGTCTTCGTTATTCTTTCCACAATTCTCTTTCCGAAAACCAATATCCAATTGTTAAGATGTCTTGTTTAGCAGCGGACATGTCACAGATATCACTTGTTAGATTGTTAGATCCTCAGTTGTACTAGCGGTATTCACTACAGTGGAAACATGTATGTTAAACCCGTAAAGGATCGCACACAAAGATTTATTCTGGTTTAAGTCAAACTAGTTTTAGTATTTTCCTTCAGCGATTGTATTTTTTACTATCCATTTATATCCGATTAGTATTATCGGAGCATTCTAATTACGACCGACTTAGTGTAATTTATAGCCGTAATGTTTATCCAATCAACGTAACTTTTTGTTAACGTAATGGATCGTTCACTGTAGTAGACATTGAGTCTACCGATAGCTTGTAATTCACGGTCAGGAGTAAAAATATCCACTGGCTATTATTTTCAATTCATAACACTCCAATGGAAAACCATCAGCGTATATGCAATTTTGACCTAACCTGTTTCCCGCTATACAATTTTGCAGGTAATCCTTCAATCAAGTTGCAAACGCGATAGGGCTGCGCGACATGAATGTAAATACGCAAATATGGGATCAGTTAAAAAATCTAGATTTTGGTGCAAAAGATTCGTTATGCAAAGCTCTCCGTTTTTCGACGTATGGAAAACTAATTTCACTGGCGTTCACTTCGTTTACAGCGTGTATATTTAGATACTATCATTAGTTCTGCCAAGATGTTTCTCTCAGAAAGCCTACAGTTACTTAGATCTGCCAGACTTCAGGTTGGAAACGGCTTTTGATTTGTTTCACAGGCGTCCGTACACGTTCTCTGCGACTTTGACGTGGTGTTTTTTTGTGTCAGTTGACTGAGCCCGCCACTATGCGCATGAGCGTTGCGCGTGAGCTCCAACCGGAACCGGATGTTGTCTATGTGCCAGACAGCTTCATACCAGCATCCGTGGTCATCTGAAGACATAAAAAGAAGTACATAATAAAATAAAATTACACTTTTAAAGAAATTGTGAGCGTTACACAAAGGCGATTTTGGAATTCAAAGCAGCATTTGTTGTCAAGAGTATATTTATTTTTCAAGACAGGGTTTAACAAAAACACCAAGAGCGAACATAGGCCACGAACTTGTATAACTTTTCTTTAATAACTTGTGTAACTTAATTACATCCATTTTTGTTTAAAAATTGTAAACAGTGTTACATCAAAGTTATCATGTACTTAAACATAGTTCATGAAGCATACATGTTACAACAGCCGATGGATGGCAAAATCACTTAAGGTATTACATCCAGTTTTTTACAGTTTTTCTTCTCAAGTGTATAAACCATACCCGAATGCATCGCGAATAATAAAGTAAAAATGTGTAATTATCTTGTGGTTGGCCCTTCATAACAGGTTACAACATGTTTCGCATATATGAGTCGTGTTCTGAGAAAACTGGGCATAATGCATGTGCATAAAGTGTCGTCCCAGTTTAGCCTGTGCATTCCGCACAGGCTAATCAGGGACGACACTTTCCGCCTAAATTGGGATTTTTTGCTTAGAAAAGACTTCATTTAAACGAAAAATGTCATAAAAGCGGAAAGTGTCGTCCCTGATTAGCCTGTGCGGACTGCACAGGCTAATCTGGGATGACACTTTACGCACATGCATTTAGCCCAGTTTTCTAAGAACGCAACTCATATGAACCAAGAAGAAATATCGTGGAAGATATGTGGAACAACTGTATTCTGCAATCTAAAACGGAACATTATAATAACACTCTGGAATCCAGGAACATGTCGCAAATATGTACGGCACTCTTGTGTTGAATATTATGTTATATAATTATGGTGCTCCATTTTTACCTTTCCTCTTTCGCAAATATGGAGTGCGGATACTTATCGATACGCAAAGCCGCCTTGAAACATCATATAACATGACGAACACATAATTATGAGTGTCTTCCCTGCGAAATGGTAAAACTTGATCCTCATGTACACTGTCATAGGAAACAGAACAAATGGCTTCATTTGCGGCAAAGTTTTAAGCGTGTGCACACATTCAAAAATGTTCGTAAATTTTGGCATTATGCACCGGAAAATCCAGATATTAGTATGATCACATAACCTTCGCTTGAATAAAGCTGGAAGCGAATTCACGATAAAATGAACTGAATAATTTAAACACTAAATTGCTTATATGTCTGGTTTCTTAGTAAGCCATATCGACAAAAATAATATTTGCTTCATTTATGATGTTTTGACAGGTATATTTATCGTTATTTCGAATTGGTGTGTGGGCCGGTATGAAAGTCGCAAACACTACAATAACACAGAAAAACCAATATACCCGACGGAAAGAAAAATTCAACAGAAATATATATCAGAAATGTATAAGCCCCAATTTTGTCGTTTTTTTAAACCTATTTATTTTAGCTCGATTGCATAGAAAGCCTAAGGCTTATTTGAAACGCTCTCGAGTCCGTATCCATGGACTTGAACCAGAACTTGGTGTCTATGGGGAAAATCTAAAGAACGCTCCCACCATGGGGATCGAACCCGTGACGTTCTTATCGCGAGGCGGACACCATATACACTACACCACTGAAACTCTTCTGTCGTTTTGACGGGTATATTTGTCATTCTATCGAATTGGCGCATTCGCGGGTTTATAATTCGTCAACACAACAACAAGTCACAACAAACATATACCCAACAGAACCACACAAATGGAGACACACATTAATTGTCGCATTAGCGACATTCTTAAAAACCGTCATCGCGCAAGTAACGCCATATGTCTGATTTCAGCAACCTAAGAAATGCGTTATTCTTTCGACGGTTTGCATAACTTTTTTTCTATATAGAAAGTCAATCCCGTTAGACAAAAACAGTACACCGTATTAACCCACGGTATAATCAGGCAGCGATGTGTCATGTCATACGAAAATAATAAGCTTAACTTGTGGGGAGTACCAGTAGTCATATCCTTGTCAGGTCCCATAGAGCACTATATCTACATTCCAGTTATAAAGCTGTTAAGATCCGTACAATCGCTTCCCGGAAACAGTTTTGGAACATTTTTTGGCGTTTCCTTACGACGCAAATAGATTACAATTACAGTAAATGTCGGCATGCTTGTCTAACGCGTTTGTTATAAGAGATGACATGTGTGGAACTCTTAACATGCGCTATGCATAGTTGTTGTGTTTGTGTTTGTTCTTGAGTAGCAATACTGGAATGGATAACTTCGTTTATTTGCCAAGAAAAAAATACAACAGGAAATACTGTAGCCAAAGACACCTCAATGTACCTGGCTTGCTAACGAATGACGCGACAAAGACGTATAGCGACAGCTACTGATACCACTTCCCAAACAACAACAGAGTAAATAACAAAAAAAAATCGATTCATGACCCACGCAAATAGAGGTATTTAACCCTTTACCACTTAGATACGTATTTTGACGCATTTGTAGTTTCTTACAGGGTTAAATTTAATCAAAGACCTTTCTTACTAAATTCAAGTTTTTATGGCCTCATTTCCAACCCTTAGATACTGATGAGCAGCAAACAGCATGAAACCGGAACAGACTGCGAGTTACACTGGGCGTATTCTTCCTGGTTCTAAGACTATTTATCTAAGTGTCGCCGTTTGGTGAAAAGTGTGCAGCCAGTCCGGGACTCGAACCCGGGACACCTCGCTTACAGGGTGACTGAGCTAACCGGGCCGCCACACATCTTTCCACCTAACCCGCTTAAGTTCGGTACCGTGACATTCTCCCCTGCCAAGTTGGAATTCGTCCTCGAATTCGAGACAGAGAACAGTGAATTACTGATCTCGACGAACCCACGGGCAAGTTCTTTGGAAAACTGTACCCGCCACGGACCCCCGTTGGGCGCCACTGTCGCCGTTTGGTGAAAAGTGTGCAGCTAGTCCGGGATTCGAACCCGGCCGCCACACATCTTTCCGACAATCCCGCTTAAGTTCGGTACCGTGAAATAAGAATGGTTTGTTGAATACGGGCCCAGGCTTGTTTGAAGTAACAAACACCTCAATTGTAGTGTATGTATCGGCCATTTGAAAGTGTCGTGACTAACTTCTTCAAGCACGACCTTTTTGCATAACAAATTTGCGACCAACAAGAGTGTCACCTTTTGTGTGGAGCAAAATTTAATATCATACAAATGTTTGTCAAGGTTAATACTAGGTAAATATTGAAAACATTTGACACATTTGAAGAACATTTAGACTTTTCGCAAAATACCAGATGTCCTTTCATTATTTCAATTTTATAATACATTACTAGTAAATACTAACTCTACTTAATAAAACACTGACCCGGCTATGTAACCATTTTGAATTTTGAATATTTTACCGGATTAAAATTAGTTAATCAATACATATTAGACGTTTAAAATTAAAGGAGTTGACAATGTTATTCAAATGCCAAATCTTATTTAAAGAGAAACTACAGGTGAGATTTTCTAAGAAACGTGTTCTAACACGTAAAACGAGCCACTTTTTTAAATGATAATAGTCTGTTTTGAATGTTCATGTTATATTATTCATATTTAAGTATATGTAATCAGTAATATTATTCATAAATGAAAATAAATAAAGATAAATTGAAACTAATTTTCCCTCGGGCAACGCATTGTTATAATTTAGAGCCTCCGTAGTTTACAGATCACATTCCGCCACATGCGCCCTTCATACCAACTTATCATGCATATTACTCGTAAGGATACCTGTATAGAATGAGTAGAGTTCTGAGAAAACTGGGCATAATGCATGTGCGTAGTGTCGTCCCAGATTAGCCTGTACAGTCCACACAGGCTAATCAGGGACGACACTTTCCGCTTTTATGACTTCTCGTTTAAATGAAGTCTCTTCTTAACAAAAATCCAGTTTATTCGGAAAGGGTCGTCCCTGATTAGCCTGTGCGGATTGCACAGGCTAATCTGGGACGACACTTTACGCACAATCACTATCCCCAGTTTTCTCAGAACGCGATTCATATTTTTGTTTTTCGTGGTCATTTCGTGATTGAAATTCTATAAGTTTTATGTTTTATGATTCGGAGGGGGGTAATCACGTGACAAACATAATGGCGACGCCCATGCCGAGAGAGGTATTTTTCGCCGTTTTCTATCTTTTATTACTTTTTTAATTGTAAAAGTGCCGCTTACTTTCAAAGCATATCGGCATGAAAGTGATTAGGGAATATACACAAATGTATAGTAGAAATATTTAAGCGGGCAACAAAATAACAGCTCCCGCTAAAAGAATCGCATCGAATTTTAATACGAAATAAACGCTAATCACTTTCTTGCTTATACGGCTTTAAAGTGGGTGGCATTTAAAAAATCAATACAAGGAAGGGTATAAAATGGCGAAAAATACCTGTCTCGGCATGGACGTCGACATCTTGTTTGTCACGTGATAAACCCCTCCGTGATTGAATAAAAAAGATGTCCAATATCCTGACCATTTTAAGAAAAGCTGTATAAACTTCGCCAAGAATGAAGTTAATACTTGTGTATATCTGAGTCGCTTCATGCGTAAATGGGTCATATGCCATTTGCGACCAGAGTAGCTCTAGTCCAGGGGTGGTATTCCAGAAGCATCTTAAGTTAAATTTTATTTTTATCCTTAAATTGGGAATTTGTTTTAAGTGTTTCATTTCATACTGCAATAGTTAGGCATCAAACATTACATCAAATTAACATCATTATGTCAATGCCATTTGAGGAAAAAAACAACAACATGCATGTCTTTATTTAGTTAAGAAATACAAAACATTGTTATTTTGAACTTAAGTGAAAATATTTAATAAATTACTTAAGATGTTTCTGGAATACGACCCCAGACTGCGCTGTTGTGAAATCTGGTAAGGAGCAACACCGTTAGCCCTAAACATAATTCACGGAAGGTTTCGCGGTCTCATTAGCGGATATCTTTATTATTGACAAGTTTGTTAGAATATGCAGATTGGCATGCAGTAATCCTGGTCGCATTTCGCATAGAACCCAATGTCTCATAACGCGGGTTTAAAAGCAATGCGAGGTATTTGTCTGCATTGACTTAAAATATAGTTATGTCTTTCAAAATGTTGCATTTGAATGGATCACGTGATAGTTATAACGAGTAATCTTCAAAAGTATACAAGTTATCTCGTCATACAGAGGTGTAATACAGAGGCGTAAACGTGCATTTCATGATGTATTCATGCTGTGCAAATGCTTATACCCATGCACAAGTGCATGCATTAGCCGCATAACATTAAATACATTATAATTCAAATACAACTAATAACACACGCGTTACTTGTCAGTTTTTCCTAGTTATTCGATTGTTAGTTACTTCTATGTTGATATCTCAATGTTCATTATTGCCGAAGCGTATGGACCAAATAATTCAATGATTAACCTCAGATAATAATTGAAATAATTAGTCATTAAATAAGTTTACCCTATTTAATTTATGATAATAATTTTAGGTAGATTATAATTACATATGATGATGATTGTTTTATTGTAAAATATCAATTTCTTAAATATATAAAGCACACATTTAACATAAGATTAAGACACAATATGTAAGTGTTTAACGTCATTTCATTTTTGGCGAATTTTTACATTTTTTGGCGCCATTTTATATAACGCCATTTATGACGTCATCATGTACGTTATTTGACGTTTAAAAACATTTTTCTTTGTTATTTAAATTATGCAGTCAAAAGACGTAAAAATGTAGTTAACATATTATTTCCATTGTTTTGATAAAGGCATTATGCCGAAACGTCAATTAAAGGAGTATAATCAGAGAGTTATAATTATTTAATATCCCTACGGATAATTCAACTAACCTCAGATAGTTATCTTTGTTGTTTTTACATATTTGAGGTGTCGCCCCATGACGTGCAACATGAAATAGTGCATTCTCATAAACATGTCAATTTTCAAGTAAAGTGAGCTTGATAGAGAGAACTGTTCAAGAATGAACTCAAGCAGGCATTTGATTGAGTCCCAACCCATTACTTTATTTAAATCAGCTTTATATAAATAAGTAAAGGGGGGACGGTTAATGGGCGATGCGTAATTTTTTTTTTTCAATTATATAGTATTTCAGCACCTAAAAAACAAATCATAAAACTTGCAAAAAATATTTTCTTTTTACATCTTTAAATCATGGTAAAAGTACTGTTATTTCGACGTTAGGATACTTTTTGGCAATCCTACTTCTTTTTCAGTTATCTTTTATTCCAATAACAAATTAGAGCCTGCAGGTTACGTTGCTTTAATTGGTAACCATATCTTGCTACAATGTATGAGAAACATTATCGAAGATTATGGTAGTATTGAAAAAATATAAACTGTTGATTTAAATAATTCGATTTGTGATTTCTTGATGCAAAACAAGTAAATCTGAACCGTCAACAACGTTCCAATCCGTTTAACCTGTTATAAACCGATGAAGTTTGAATGGAAATTAAGAAATCAATACTATTGAACGGGCTTTTGGGTAATTTTATTTAAACATTTTACCATCTATGGAATTTAATTTCTTACAAGATTAACGAAGTCAAATATTGGGCATTTAGAGCCAAGACGAGCGAATCTAATCCCTACTAATGTGGCCATTAAATATGCCGTCCAAAAGCCATATCAGATACATAATTGTGCAAAAGAACTTGACACATACATATTTCAGCAGAAAATAATGAAACTGTAGTAAATAATATTTATAAACAGTTAAATGGCGAAATGCAAATACGATCATTATAACGACAGTATAATCAATAAAATATCATTAATATTTATCGCTGTTATATTACCTTTGTCCAGACATAAACATGATACGCTACTATTAAACATTTTGCCATAATTGTTGACTGTTTGCTTAAGATAATCATAGTCAAATATACATATTTAGCGTTTTAAAGCCATGATTGAAAGAAAAGGGTTTCACAATAATGGTGACATTTAATAAAGGCTTAAACAGAGCAAGTTGTAATTTATGGATTTTTTAAATTGGAACCCTGATATATTAATTACCACGTGCGAATTACTCGCCAAACTCAGCATCTGAGTACTATAACAATATGTCATAGCATAAGCAATTGTGAGATACTACTTGTTTGTCAAAAGACATAAAGAAATAATATCAGTGACACTGTTGGATGCTCCGCCATGATGCGCTTTGGCAATTGCTAAATTGTGTTGAAATAAGGGGGAAATAACTTCATGATAAAACACTGAGGCGGAACCACAAGACTATAAGTAAAAGTTACATGAAATTCGGATCGCAAGCATATGTGACGTGTATCTGAATAATTACATTAATGAGACAATCTCATATAACGAATCAAAGGGCAAAACTGCCTGAATAGACTGCCGCGCAACTCAATTCAATAAAATATTTGGACGGACGAACGGACTAATCGGCGACTATATGCTCTCCATTTAGTGGAGTATAAGACGTACACACAATGTGTTACCTTTTAAATACGCAACACATACATGAAGAATACGATTAAAGCAATAGTGTAACGCCAAGTAAATTGAATCCTTGCATCAGTCGACACAATGTTGACGGAATCATAAAGGAATTCATACTCACACGTGCATAACTTATCCTTGTCAGCAAATGCTAATCTTTTGTATATAAGTAAGCAATCCGAAAAATACAAAGTGAAGAACTGGGGAAAATATTTTATCTATAACACACAAATTTGATATTATGTAAAACTTAATGCGATTTAATGCCACGTTAAGTCCCAAAAACGACAATAAATACGTTGACGTAAACATGTTTCAAGATTAGGCAAGCATTAAAAAAGTGATAGCTATATCTTGATCTGATTTCCGATTTGGGTTGCCGAATACTGTTGCAATTTTCCACTGTGGCGAGTATCGATAATTTGTGGGACACTTCAGCCCCGAAACACAGAAATTCAGCATTTTGGCTGGCCTACTTTATCTTCCACACCATCCGCTTGATCAATTCGGTTGAAATTGGGTCAGCCGGTGTTCTAAGCTGACCTATAGGAATGCCTGTACAACAAGTGGGGCAATAAGACTGTCTGTCTGTCTGTCTGGCAATAAGAAATAGCGGTCACTAAGTCAGAAACGGCCAAATGTTACTATAAACAACACTTTTATATACAATTAATAATGCATAACCGGGTGTGAGTTTCACGGGTTCCATCTGGTTATTACGTGTTTTGTCGTAGAAAGTTTGTAACTAAATAACTCCAAAATAGGGTGATTTATAAAATGTCGGCTTCTTGTAACACCTGAAACAACGTCAGCTCAATACTTAAATGTTTTCTATGGTTCAATAGTTCAAATGTTGAACCATAGAAAACATTTAAGCATAGACACAACTTGTTATTTTTTTCATCGCGAACATCAACTCCAGTACCTCGTACTCATATATATGAACCCGTTACCACTTAGATACATATTTGGACGCATGTGTGGCCCCTCAGAAAGTTCAATTTAATTATAGACCTTTCTTACTAGATTCAAGTTTAAAGGCTTCATTTTTAACCTTTAGGTACAGTCAACTCGCCAATAGGGGGTCACACCAATAAGAGGTCATAATCGTGTATTGCGTGAAAAGGTATAATCAAATCAAAAACAATTTTTGCATAGTGTGTCCCTTGGATAAATGTACAATTTTACAAATTTGTGAAAAGATGCTCCAACTGTTGATCTGACAGGGGAGATAATGCTGTAAACAGTGATCCTTTATTGGCGATAGTGAGGGCTTTTGTGTACATCATTTTATTATAGGTTATGTTTATTTATTTTCAATGAAACCTTTTTAAATCTGAAATATGGTCAAATGACAGCGTTATAAACTGTTTATTATATAGTTTTTGTGATCATAATTATAATATTGTTTATTGTCGTACTTTCATTGGTCATTTTTGCAAAAATTCAGAAGTGTGCTGCAGCAAAATAATTATACAGAAACATGATATAATAGCATTTATTTTTTCATCTTGTCATATATACACAAAAGCCGAAAGGAAAAACATTCTAATGGAAATATTTAACGTTTTTTGGCATGTGATTCTCTATTGGCAAGTTGATAGTACTCATGAGCAGCAAACAGCATAAAACCTGAACAGACTGCGAGTTACTCGCAGGCTGTTCTGGTTTAATGCTGGTTGCAAACGCCCTTTTCACTTTGCTTCTGAGTGGGTAAGGGTTTAAACGGCGGTGCATCTCTAATGTATATTGCGGTTGATTTATACATCGATTTGTTGATTAATCGATAACACAAAACAAGGATAGGTTTGAGATATTAACAAACAAGCATAGCTGTTGTGTTCGCCCACATTCATGCGGTGAGTTTTATTCGCGTTATTACGTGCGTACCTAAAGTTTAAATTTTTCGAAATAGTTCAGAAAGCAAGAATGTTCAATAACAACGAGATAAAATCAATACTTTATAAATATACAACTTATATTTAACGTCGTGATTAAACATTTGAAAAGAAGGCATATGCACAAAACAATCAATAAGCAAGAAGTTTAAATCAAATACGATATTGTATAATAACAACAATAATAGTAGTAATACTGTTTAGTTTATTTAACCCATTTATGCCTAGTGGACTCTCCCATCCATCTAATTTGGATCAATTTATTTCCAAAATTAGGGATGTCTAGTATATTTATTTCTATATTTAAAATATTTCGTACAGAAATTCCTTGAAGCAAACAGCACAGACCCTGACGAGACGCCGCATTATGTGGCGTCTCATCTGGGTCTACGCTGTTTGCCAATGCCTTTTTTCTAGACGCTAGGAATAAATAGGTTAAAAGTGTCTAGACTTCTGACTCTATGTCTGTTTCGATGGAGCGAATAGTGAAGATATTTTCACCAAATATATACACGTATGAAAAATTAGGCATTGCCCAATATTCCTAACAGATTGTTATCTAACAGAATTAATATATTGATTTTTGTTAAGAAAAATAGATGCCGAAAATACTTCCGATACAAGGTTGAAGTGGCATTGCTGGAGCGCCCTTAAATCGCGCATTTTAAGAAATTATGCCAGACTACACTATCGCTGTTGCCAATGCGCATGCCCATAGAGGTACTAAGTGTTTATCATGTTCATATCGGGTTTACTACTTTAACTATTATTTGTTCGGCGAAAAGTATTTCGGGAAATAATTTTTATTATTATTAAAATTCTGTGTTTAGCGATTTGTAAGCAACAATAGTTATTACAAGAATGAAGATGCATTATTAAGTTAGGGTGTCGATGTCCTCAATAAAGGGGCCTTTTCACGTGTTGGTAAATTGACAAAATAAAATAAGTGTCAGAAACGCAAATGTTCAGTGTAGTTTTGCAATTTGTGAAGAAACTGGTATACTGCACATTAGCCATGCCCTAAAATATCAATTTTATCCATCTTTCGACGATTTAAAAACCTGAAAATTATAATTTGGAAAGTTCTGTTGTTGTCGTTATATTTTTGACACTACGAGGATGTCTTATATACAGTATTAAATACAACACTGAATGTATGGGCACGTATGGCCGAGTAGTATTAGCGATATACCTTTACTCCAGGGGTCAGTGGATCGAGCCGGTTTTTTTTTTTTTTCTTTAATTTTTGTCTTGTTTGTTTTTACTGGAGCTTTTTAGATCCAATGTTAACATTTATCAATATAGAGCATTTAATGACAAACTTCAATATCTGCCCAAATCTGTGAAAAGGTCCCTTTAAAGAGAAGTTCATTATCCGTCAACGCCCCAAGCATTTAAGACAGAGAAACCGCATGCAAAAACAAAGTTGCAAATCAGCCACCGTAATCTCCTAGTTTGTTACTCGTCATACATGTTTACTCATACCTTTTAGACAAATAAGATTAAATATAAAGCACAAATCTCTCAAACATTTACGAACATATGCATAGTGTTTGAGAATGTGGCGCATTAAAAAGCAAAAAGAGCATTACACGCACTAGCACTCCTATACAATTATACATTAATACGTGCACGTAATCTGTGAAATATTTCTTATCGTAAGGTATTCGTAAACTGCATAATCGTATCAATAATTGTATTTTTTTAAGCCATTTAAGTGTTAAGGGGCGGGAGGGCGGACGGACGGACGGACGAAAATACAGACGGACGAATACAAAGACGATGGGATGAAAAGTCGACCGAGCGCCCGACCACCCGGCCGCCCGTCGGCCCGTCTTCCAAGCCGCCAGCCCGCCCGCCTGACTGACCTACCGACCGACCGCACAACCGCCCGCCCGCCCGCCCTCCAGCTAGCCAGACAGCCAACCAACCAGCCAGCCCGCCCTCCAGCCAGCCGGCCAGCCAGCCAGCCCGCCCTCCAGCCAGACATCCAACCAGCCAGCCAGCCATCCGACTGACAGACAGCCCTCTTACAGACAGCTCTCCGATAGACAGCCCTCCGACAGACAGCCCTCCGACACGGACGGACGGACGGGCGGACCGACAGACAGACAGACAGACAGACAGACAGACAGACAGACAGACAGACAGACAGACAGACAGACAGACAGACAGACAGACAGACAGACAGACAGACAGACAGACAGACAGACAGACAGACAGACAGACAGACAGACAGACAGACAGACAGACAGACAGACAGACAGACAGACAGACAGACAGACAGACAGACGTTGTGATTGAGCTGAAATTATCGTATGCAAATGTTTCACTTGCATCGTTGCTTCGTTGCAATTAGTCTACAACAGAAGCCAGCGACTGCGACACAATCTGTTTTATGGAAAAGAGGGATTTTGTGATGCTTATCATATTGAATATTCATAACGAATTACGGTGCTGTCTGTTGTTCAAGCTATTAAACTGTTTAACTTTGGGCTGAATGTTTACAATTTTAGCTAGCATGTACGTTATATTACAATTCAAGCAAATGCGGACACTGTTGCAATATGTCACGTTGCAATACAGTAAATTTGACAATGCGTAAAATTGAAAAAACATAAATACATATGGTGCTTTTTATTGTCGGCATGTGCGTATGTGTGTGCTTTTTTGTCGATAATAAAGGTAATTTCCTACGCATTTGTGGTTAACACATTGAAAGCGATTAAAACGTTAACCCATTTATGCATAGCGTCTAGAAAAAAGGCATTGGCAAACAGCGTAGACCCAGATGAGACGCCGCATGATACGGCAATTAAAGGAATGTCTGTAAGAAATATTCTAAATATAGAAATAAATATACTAGACATCCATAATTTTGGAAATAAATTGCTTCAATTTAGAAGGATGGCAGAGTCCACTAGGCATAAATGGGTTAATGTAATGTTCACAGGGTTATACATGAGACATCTTGCATTCAGCGAAATTAAACAACTTTTACATCTCAAAAAACATCTTTCTTTTTAATTTGAAATTAGCTGGCACAATATAAACATTCATATAATTTTCAACCCATTTATGCCTATTGTCTAGCAAAAAGGCCTTGGCAAACAGCGTAGACCCAGATGAGACGCCGCATGATGCGGGGTCTGCGCTGTTTGCTTAAAGGAATTTCTGTAAGAAATATTCGAAATATGGAAATAAATATATATTAGACATCCCTAATTTTGGAAATACATTGATCCAATTTAGAAGGATGGGAGAGTCCACAAGGCATAAATGGGTCAAAATGGAAGGTTAGCTGGGGAAATATAAAACGTTGATATCAGTTGTGTTTATGTAAGGACAACGACATCGTTAAAATGTAACGCGAATAATAAACTTAATCACATGATAAAATGCCAAATCAAATACTTAATATAAGTAGTTTAGGTTCGAAACTGTACCACTTTTTAGAATTAATCGGTTATTGAAATTTGAAATAAAAATTGCAAGATGTATACGAAATGGGTATGCATTTTAATGGGAAAACACCTGAAGCACGTTAAGAACTCGTGAAATAATTGAGTCGCGTTCTGAGAAAAACTGGGCATAATGCATGTGCGTATAGGTTCGTCCCAAATTAGCCTGTGCAATCCGCACAGACTCATCAGGGACGACACTTTCCGCTTGTATGACATTTTTCGTTAAAATGAAGTCTCTTCTTAGCAAAAATCCACTTTAGGCGGAAAGTGTCGTCCCTGATTAGCCCAATTTTCTCAGAACGCGACTCAATGAAACATGTACATGTATACACAAAAGCGCCCAAACAATAGTATACAAACTGAGTATTATATGTTGTTTTTGACATGTGTTTACCCTTTTTATATTTTTCAGTTTTTTTATTTATTTTGACTGTTCTCCTACTGTTGCTTTCTAAAATGATAATAACTGATATACATTTTATTCAGACTTAAACATAAGTACATCGTCTTCAGACGAAAGTATACACATTATTTTCTGTCACGAACAAATGTTACTAGGTATAACAACATGACATTACGTTATCATAAAATACACATTAAATAAGACAAACACTAATAAACTATCAAGGCGGTAATGCAATTTATCAAACAGTATTATTGAGAATCGCATTTCTTATAGCAAGAGCTTCTTTGATATATTTACATACATTATAAATAACTGATTTGTTACATGCAACTCATAACTTTTGGAATGTATATACAGATGGGTTAATATAAATATACGGCTTTTTTTCTTAAATCAGTGTAACTGCGGCATATACATATACTATGATATTCATCTTCTAAATCTAAGTCTTTACAACATACAATGTAAACAATTACGTTCATTTCGTGTTTTTTGTAATATTTTGGGCGTATCCGCCCGTTTGGAATCTCAACTGATGCGCAGAGATTCTTAATCTTACAAAAAAAATCCTAGACGTCTAGGCACTAAGTCTAAATATGTTTCATAATCCAAACAGCTTTTAAAAGCTTTATACATAACTAATACTATTATTCATTTTACAATACCACTCTTACTTTTTTATGTTTAACTTGTCAACAAATAACACATGTTGCAATAACGTCCTTAGTTATTGGCCCTATCAATAGCGTGAAGGTGTAAAACGCACGTTTTTTGGAAGTGTTTTTTATGATTCAATCTCTTTAAACACATGCAATAGTTATACTCGCGGTTTAAACGTGGCTACGTACACAAGTAAACTGTATTGTTTTTATAAATTATACGTTTTTACGCATGAATTATAGGATACTCTTTAAATTAAACAAGTGTGGACTCGGATATGTTGATAATAAGACCGTACTCTCTGAAAAGGGGGTTAAATGCATGTGCTTAACCCATTTATGCCTAGTGTCCTGAAAAAAGGACATTGCAAACAGCGTAGACCCAGATGAGACGCCGCATAATGCGGCGTCTCATCTGGGTCTGCGCTGTTTGCTTAAATTAATTTCTTTATGGAATATTCAAAATATAGAAATAAATATACTTGACACCCCTAATTTTGGAAAAAAGTTGATCTAATTTAGAAGGATGGGAGAGTCCACTGGGCATTAATGGGTTAAAGTGTCGTCGCAGATTGGCCTGTTCAGTCCGCATAGGCTTATCAGTAACGATACTTTCCGCTTTTATGATATTTGTCGTTCAAAGAACGTCTCTTCTTATCAAAAACCAAGAAACTTTCGTCCCTGATTGGTCCTGTGCGGACTGCACAGGCTTATCTCAGACGACACTTTACGCACATGAATTAAACCCCCTTTTCACAGAGCACGACCCACATTTAAAGACCGAGTCCACAAATACTTTTGACAAAAATGCAGCCGTTGTTTTATGGACAAAAAAACACGCATGAAAGCAGATACTCCTTTATCACAAAGTTCTTTCGAACTATATGCCAGGTATATCTTACAAATGCCAATAAACGTTTTTTTTTTTGTAATTATTACTGATGTAATATATTATCTTTATCAACATTTCCACGCATTACTTATGTAATGCTCTTTTAAGAATTGAAAGGACTTTTAAACGATACAAGTGAACAACTTCTGAAAAAAAAAGCCAAAAGCCGCGAACAGTACCTTTTAGACCACTTTACAGTCTTTAGTCAGGCACGTACCAGCACTGACAATATTATTTAATAATAATTACAAAATAGTATCAGTGAGCAATAAAAGTCGGCACAATCTTTGAAACACCGCAAATTATATAGAAACCCAAGAATAACAAATTATGCGACATTTTTTTTATTTATTTCTATTTTACAGTTTTGCATAGGTGACCGCGGATTTATTTCGCATTAAAGATACTTTTGGTGAAAACACACGGGGGATGAAGATCACAGATCATAGAAATCTTCATAGGCTTTTAAATTTGACGTCAGATCTATTTGTTTTTTTTTTAAATGTACCCAGCCCGTTACCCACATATACCTGAAAAATGAAGTCAACGGACCATTGTTTTAACTTTTGTATAAAACGTTTTGATGAAAGCATCGCAATTTCAGTTTAAAGTGTAATTCTTCGATCTATTTTGCAGGTTGTATTTTCGTTTAAAGTACAAAGAAACATAATTGGTAACTAGAATTCACTATTGATCATGTTCGCACGGCCAAGTAATTTATTCATAGATGTAAATCTTTTTGTGCGCTGCAAACAAATAACAAAACAGCGGAATATTTCACCCGAAGTATATTATACGTCCCAATGATCGTAACCTTCATCTGTTTTATTTTGTTTGTCTAGATATTAGTTTGTACTTCCATAAATGATCTTAAAATAAGAATGACATGGTCGAAAATGTATCATTTTGCGAATGTTTATGCACCCACAGAACAACCAAAATTATTATAATAAGTATAATAACATTTATTATTAAAACCATAATTATCATTAATTGTTACCGCAATACTCAACGTCGTTAACGCAACAATAAACATTCTTTAAAAAAAACATTATCGAATAGAACAAACACATACGTACGTTAATTTACGGTTAATTCCGATCCCGTTAAGATCTGCGCTACACTAAATTCGCTATGTAACGAGATAACGTTCTGTCAGTCAGATAGCGTTGTTACCACACGTGCGCGGTAATTCGGTAATTATTAGATGTGAACCACGTTATTCAGTTCCGCAATGCCACATCAGAAAATTGGTAGCAGCAAAAAACCAGGGACTCCACTAAAAGCAACACCCTGACTACGAATGTTATCCGTTGGTTTGTTCGCACACCGCTGATAAATGTATTTTATGTTCGCACGTATTGTTTCATGTATTTTTAGCTGGTTTCTTGTAATGTTTCTTATTGTTTTGCTTAGCGTTGATAGTTAATTATTATTTGGCTAACGGAAAAACCCCAAGCAATAACGAGTTGTGATCATTTCGGTGTTTAAGTGCGTAAAATATTCATAGTTCGTTATTGGAATTATGCATAATATTGTTGTTTTCCGTGATTATACCCGCTATTTGGCGCGTTTATTATCGGAAATTAGTTACGTCGTGCGAAAGACGAGCGTAAGATATGGTAACGACCCTAAACGACAAGTTGACTATGAAATAAGGATAGAAGCATTGCCATCGTGTATGCATTGTCATTTTGCAGTATTAACCCATTTATGCCTAGTGGACTCTCCCATCCTTCTAAATTGGATCAATTTATTTCCAAAATTAGGAATGTCTAGGATTATTATTTCTATATTTAGAATATTTATTACAGAAATTCCTGTAAGCAAACAGCATCATGCGGCGTCTCATCTGGGTCTACGCTGTTTTCCAAGTTTTTTTTCTAGACGTTAGGCATAAATGGGTTAAATTACTTTTGATTTTACTTCGAGACAGTGGAGATAAATACAAGAAAAATCAAAATTTGTCTTCGTTATTTATTAATTTAGATATTTATGCAAATATACATGCATACAAAGTATGTTTTCAAATCGTATCAAGTATTGTTGGGCTCTTGAGACACGCCTGAGCTTTAACTCAACAGCTCTTATGATCTTCTATTCGAGCCTCGCTCGGAGAAAACTAGACTGAATGTATGTGCTTAATTTAACCCGTTCATGCCTAGCGTCCTGAAAAAAGGACATTGCATGATGCGGCGTCTCATCTGGGTCTACGCTGTTTGCTTAAATGAATTTCTGTAAGAATTGTTCTAAATATAGAAATAAATATACTAGACATCCCTAATTTTGGAAATAAATTGATCCAACTTAGAAGGATGGGAGAGTCCACTAGGCTTAAATGGGTTAAAATGTCGTCCCAGACGCGCATTGCACAGGCTAATAAAGGACGACACTTTCTGCTTATATGAAATTTTTATTTAAAGGAAGTATTTTCTTTGCGAAAAGCCAGTTTCCCGGAAAGTGTCGTTCATAATTAGCCTGTGCGGGTTGCGCATGCTAATGTGGGGCAACACTTTACGCACACGTTTTATACTCATTCTCCACAGCTAGGTTTCACTTCGATATCTTAAGTAGTTACATAAGGTACTGTGTTTTAACTTTACGAGTACATGTCTTCGAATTAGCCTTCCATTTTCTTGCGGAGCATTTTCTAATAGAATCATAGGTCGATTTATCAATGGTATGAGACGGCACATCAAGACGGTGTCTGGCACATAAAGATTAGAAATCCTGATCGATTGGTGAATGATGTCTGCGGACAGAAATGACAGTATATGTACTAATTCTGTGAGGATTGCCAGAATCAATGAGCGAGAGATATGAAATGTTCAACAGATACATGTTGTGGTATACACCGACAAAATATTGAATGTAAGAGACATTTCTGCGATGTTATGAAAGCAAACATCATTCTTAACCTTGTTAAAACAATCACCACTGTAATCAAAATGGTCATCATAATCGTCATCATCACCGCTTCATCATTATCGTCGAGAACGTCATTGTCAAATTTGTCCACATTATATTAATAATAATAATAATAATAATAATAATAATAATAATAATAATAATATTAATAATAATAATAAAAAATGATAATAATAATAATAATAATAATAATAATAATAATAATAATAATAATAATAATAATAATAATCATAATAATAATAATAATAATAACAATACTAATAATACTACTACTACTAATAATAATAATAATAAAAAATAAAAAAATAATAATAAATAAAAATAATTAATAATAATAACAATAATAACCGTCAACTCCGACGTCTTCCTCGTAGTATCTATATTTATTTGCGTCACATCACAAAATGAAATAAGCCATTGCTTCTACATTGACAATTACTATTAATTTTGTTAATTAATTAAATTGAATTTTGTAAACAACTATTGACAGTAAACAGCAATACATGTGCTGCTGCAGTCTATAGTGAGCTGGGCAGATATCCACTTTATATCCACATATACATTAGACTAATTTAACCCATTTATGCCTAGTGGACTCTCCCAATGCTTCTAAATTGGATCAATTTATTTCCAAAATTAGGGAAGTCTACCATATTTATTTATATATTTAGAATATTTCTTACAGAAATTCCTTTAAGCAAACAGCGTAGACCCAGATGAGACGCCGCATCATGCGAAGTTTCAAATGGGTCTACGCTGTTGGCCAATGCCTTTTTTTCTAGACGCTAGGCATAAATGGGTTAATATTGGTTAAAAATCAAAGACAGTGATATTATATAAACTGTTGTTTATAACGAGGCTTTCAAATATTGTATTAACGGGAAGAGAAATTGGGTAACAAATGTAAAAAAATCTCAATGATCATGGGTTCGCGAACGTGTTTGAAAATTGTCAATATGTTAACAAAAACGCATTCTTGGCTGAATTTAAATGCAGAGTCAAAGATTGTTTTAAACAAGATTGGTTACACTCGTTCGAAAGTCCTGTTTTAATGTTGTACACAGAATTCAAAGAAACGTTTGAATATGAAAAATATCTAGATGTCTTACCTTAAAGTCTCAGGTTTTACTTCTGTAGATTAAGAATGTCTTGTCATCCATTAAGAATCCACACGAGTAGGTCCAGTACTAATCGCACCGCTAGGGAAGCAAAATATTGTATTAGTTGTAGCTCACTTGATAATTATAGAGGACGGATATCATTTTATGTACAAATACGCTTGTTATAACCATATCAGGAAAAAATACACAGAAGCTTATTATTTCAAGCGACCATCAGTGTATAAATTCGTATGCCTAATGAGACGACGTGTATGTAAACAAGAAGAAGCTATTAAGTTATCTGTGTATGTTAAAGAAGCCCTGTTGGTCCGAAAGTTCACATTTAATGTTGTTCAAAACACAAATACGACCAACTAATTGCATTGTTCTGCGGGTTCTTTTGCATGTTTGTTTGTGCAAATGTTTATTAAATGGTACGTATACAATCTAACATATCATATGTGTGTAGTTAGTTTTATATATTTTCAAATATAATATGCATAACGATCCATATGTATGTACATCTTTATGTTCTTTGTTAAACACTTTATTGTTAACATTTATTTAACGGATCTTTATATCTGTTTAACAGACATGTTTGATTATGCAAATTGCTGCCTTATATAACCAACGCAATATATGTTGGCTATTTCCTTCTATTTAATAGCATAATAACCCAAATTATTTACTTAAAATGACCAATTTGTATTTAGCATATTTTCATTAATGTTAACAACATAAAAGCTGATTGCCACCCCGTCGCATAAATACTTTGTACAAATGCGATTATTTGTGTTTTCCCATTACGGTCATTTATTATTTATAATATGCACAACTGCTAAATTCAGTATAATCAGTTGTTTTTCACATGACCCTTTGATATGTCTATTATAGTATGGTTAAGACTGACGATGTTCTATGTACAAGTCGTAATAAATATCTGTTCTGTTCTTCTGTTCTGTTAATTATTTATTATTAAAACACAAACAAAGATGTGTTGAAGAAATATGGACAATCACCGCATCTTTTTCTATTTATTCAATTACATCATTAAACATTGAGTACCCTCATTAACAACTCTGACATAAGCGTTTAACCCCGAAGACTTGCGCTAAACATCCTTGCATATGAAGCGTAACGCCGTTACCACAAATACATAGTCATTAGAAATTCATTAACACTGAATAGCGGTGCTTTCTTTTGATTTGATGATCGGACGAAAAGATAAATAAAAGCTTCTCAGGCAAATCTTTGTAATTTTTCATT
The DNA here is from genome assembly GCF_020536995.1 of Dreissena polymorpha. Lineage (NCBI taxonomy): Eukaryota > Metazoa > Mollusca > Bivalvia > Myida > Dreissenidae > Dreissena > Dreissena polymorpha. Next base: position 54,720,390 of record NC_068362.1, read on the forward strand.
CTCTCCATAATTACTTCTCGGAATAAATGGAAACTGGATATTTTGAGAAAAATACCGAACAATATATCAGAAAAATTATCAAGTGGGGCTTTGGTTCTAAGAAGTCATTTGTTTCACATAAATAACAATTGCTCAATGAACGATAGATCTTAATGCTGGATATTCGTCTGGATTGACATCACAGCTTGTCTGCCAAATTACTTTTCCAGGCGCTTTAACCTTTGAAAACTTATTTACGCTGTAGCAGTGAAACAGAAACATTACACATACTATATCATTGTTATATATATATATATATATATATATATATATATATATATATATATATATATATATATAAGACTTTAAAGGGGCCTTTTCACATATTTTGGCATGTTTTGAAGTTTGTCATTGAAAAATTAAACAGTTCGTGGAAGCATTGCCACGAACCCGTTATGGGTTTAAACATAATAGTTGCAGCCTATTGATTTTAGCTCGATTGCATAGAAAGCCTTATGATTATTTGAAACGCTATTGAGTCCGTTTTCTGGGATTAGAACCAGTGCTTTTTGTCTATCGGGGGAGAGCGCTCCCACAGTGGGAATCGAACCCGTGACCTCCCGATCGATAGGCGGACATCATGTCCACTACGCGATGGCGACTTAATATAAGCTTCGCAAAGTATCTTTCTAAATAACCATGTGCAGTCTGTAAAACCTTATCAGGGACGATACGTTCAGCTTTTATAGAATGTTCGTTTAATTGATGCATCTTCTAAACAAACATTTAACACTATGCGTTTTCCAAATTAGACTTTGCGGACTGAATAGATTAAACTGAGACAATACTTTACACACGTGCCTTAGGCCTGATTGCGCACAATACCGGCGCAATTTTAACCCGTTTATGCCTAGTGGACTCTCCCATCCTTCAAAATCGGATCTATTTATTTCCAAAATTAGGGATGTCTAGAAATTCCTTTAAGCAAACAGCGCAGACCCTGATGAATGCGGCGTCTCATCTGAGTCTTTGCTGTTTGCCAAGTCCTTTTTTTCTAGACGCTAAGCATAAAAGGGTTAAAACAAGTAATTTGCTAGGACCTTTTTAAATTTATGTTTTCGTGATGTTCACAATTTGAATGTAAGCTATTTCTGTACAGCAATTTTTAATAACAGACGGGTTAACTTTCGGAATTATTATTGCCCCCCCCCCCCCCCAAAAAAAAAAAACAACAACACTTATTATTATTTTTGTGGTTTGTACCAACCCAGTTCGTCTGTGTCTTTAATGACATTGAATACATAATAATATATTGACATAAATGTTCTCGTTGTGCATACGATTTTGATACCGGCGATATAAGATTTTGCTTTTCACCTAAACAAAACTACGTTCATTTATTGCTCCGTATTCATAATGTTTAAAGTTTGCGATGACGGTAAACCTTACATATCGTCAAATTGTTTGAATAAAACCCTTTTTATGTAAAATTAGTTTAAGTTTCATTATAAGCATGAAAACGTACCTTTTGGGTACGAAAAAATACACATAAGTAAGATACGTCAATTAAAATGTGTTCTTGGTTATGTCAAAATGAAGTCGCAAAATCTATTCTACATAGTATATAACCCAGCATGTTTATGCATGCTTTGAGCTTACGATTGTATGACCATTAGCAATGTTTTTTCTCAATGATTTGATTGACAATATAACTTCAGACAGACCCGGAATTATAACCTTAGAAAATATTAGGCTATTTCTAATATTATACGCTGATGACATGATATTGTTTGCCAAATCACCAGAATGTCTACAACGTATGTTAAAAGAAGTCGAGAATTATTGTAACTTATGGGGCTTAAAAATAAATGTCTCCAAGACAAAAGCAATGGTATTCGAAAACGGAAGGTCACGTAGTATTGATCTATCTATTTACAACACAAAGATAGATTTCGTTGATTCCTTTAAACATCTCGGTGCAGTTCTATTTAAGAATGGGAATTTCTCCAGGACACAAAAAATAATTGCACAACACGCCTCGTTCTCGTTACATAAACTGTTCCAAATATTTGAACAATTTGAATTTTCAGTATCCCAAAAAGATAAACTTTTCGACATATTAGTTGGACCTATACTACATTACTGCGCTGAAATATGGGGCTCAAACCCGGGCACTGACGTTGAATTTATAAATACCAAATTTCTAAGATATATTTTAGGAGTAAAAAAATCGACTACTACAGCAGCGCTCTACGGAGAGTTGGGAAGAGTGCCATTATCAGTCCACCGTAAATATATTATGATAAAATATTGGAAAAAAATATAACTTTGCCAGAAAGCAGTCCTGTAAAAAGATATATTATCTACTTAAAACAGATGATTTGAATAACAAAACATACAAAATAAAAATTAGGCTACACAAATAAAATCAATATTAAATGAACATGGTTTGAGTTCAATATGGATTTCTGAGGAAATCGTTGACAATTTTTTATCTCTTGTAAGACAAAGGATATATGACCAATACTTTCAAAATTGGTACTTTGACATAAATAAGTCACCGAAACTAACGACTTATTCAAAATTTAAACATACATTTACCCGTGAAAAATACCTAGACGAAGACGTAGTCAAGGAAAATTACCTTAAACGAACACTTTCTCAATTGCGAACGTCATCACACCAGCTTGCTATAGAAACTGGGCGATATTCAAATACTCCGCAAAATGAACGGCTTTGCAATTATTGCAATATGAACGCGGTAGAATCGGAATATCACTTTTTGTTAGTTTGCCCAAAATACAAGAATCTCAGAACAAAATTCTTCAAACCTTATTTTGCCGATGACCTACTGTAAATAAATTTATCGCACTTATAAACTCAGAATCAAAAATTGTACTGAATAATTAAGCAAAATTCGTTTTCTTTGCAAATAAGACCAGAACACTGCAGAGTGATTAAAAAAATATTTATTACAATTGTTAGTATCATTCTAAACATCATTGTGTGTACATGTACTAATAGCTCGTGTTAACCATTGTTGTTAATTTTATGTCTTACCCTCTGAATATTTGTTCTATATATTGTTTGCTATACACATTGTGTATGTTTTATGCAATGAAGAATATGGTATGGTGTGGTATTATTCATCGATAACATAACGGTTGTAACAGTTTACAATTGTGCAACAAAACATAACTTCACAGCTACCCACACGGCATTTGACCATTGGCTCATTTACATAATTGTGGCCATTAACCCATTTATGCCCAGTGGACTCTCCCATCCTTCTAAGTTGGATCAATTTATTTCCACTATTAGGGGTGTCAAGTATATTTATTTCTATATTTAGAATATTTCATAAAGAAATTCATATAAGCAAACAGCGCAGACCCAGATGAGACGCCGCATTATGCGGCGTCTCATCTGGGTCTACGCTGTTTGCAATGTCCTTTTTTCAGGACGCTAAGCATGAATGGGTTAATGTTGTTGACCTTCAATTATCAACTTACATAGTCTCAGACAAGTAATGCGATTAAAACAAGTGTGCCACGTGCATTAATATTGCATAAACACACGGCGAGAACAATACAATCGAAGATGTTTAAAAAACAACACGTAATGCTATTAACAGTTTGTTTGCATTTTGCATAAAGTGTAAAATGTTGCATATTCCTGCTCTTTTCTTCAGATAATGAGTAAACTATGATAACGAAATTACCTTCCATAATAGATCCACACCAAAACAATGAAATAACATATTTATATTTTAAAAATGCATGTATGTAACATACTCATACAATTATCGTTTACATATGTACTATATATAAAAAGTAAGATATTACTGTTTGATAAAAAGTTAAAAACGTATTATCAGTGATACTTTGTGTATGGTTGAAACATTCATGATATGTAAATGCTGTTATTATACTTAAAAATAATAATTCAATAACGTCTTTTGATTAATCTCTTTATGTATACACCGACCTCATAACGCCAAATGCCATAACCATGTGGCATCATTCCGACATGAATTTAAATGGGTGTCTTTACAAAGCACAATATACAAAATATATATTTCCTTCGTGGTCTTACTTACCAATGCTTCAACATGTTGTATACACACCAGATTACTAAATGAAGACAGAACATCAACATCAAAGTAAGTCTGAGCATTTAATATTTTCCCTGTGAAACTGGTACACCGATTGATTTGCATTAACCCATTTATGCCTAGTGGACTCTCCCATCCTTCTAAATTGGATCAATTTATTTCCAAAATTAGGGATATCTAGTATATTTATTTTTATATTTAGAATATTTCTTACAGAAATTCCTTTAAGCAAACAACGCAGATCCTGATGAGACGCCGCATGATGCGGCGTCTCATCTGGGTCTACGCTGTTTGCCAAGGCCTTTTTTTCTAGACGCTAGGCATAAATGGGTTAATAATGATAATTGCATGATTTAAGTGCTGTTCTCTGGTACACTTCGGCTTTATAACGTCATACTATGCATGCTGCTATCATTTTGAAGATCACAGACACAATTTAAGCATACCTTTGCTAAAGCATATTGCCATTCAATGTTTAGACGAAGAGGGGATTCTTTCACATACACAATAGTTAAGCCGATTAAAGCTAATAATTTGGACTAAAAGCGTTTTTTATTCAACACGTGTATCTAACTGTTGCAATACTATTGAAATGCAATTACAATGAACAATGTTACTTTATTGATATCGTATTTTCAAAAAGATATATGTTCTATTAACTTCTTTATATTAAATATCGTATTCGTTAATTTTGATCTGACTGTTTCGTATTATTCCGGTCTTGAAATGTTTGAAATGTTGTTCTATTGACTCATTCAGAACATTTAAATGAAAACTAGTGTTCTTATATAAAACTGAATAATTGACCTTCGTTTCGGTCGAGAACCTTCCAATACCTCGATGCTATAATTAGCACCGAGTGTCTATTTTGATCAAGTGCACTCGGGATGAAAGGATTAAGGTATTTAATCAGTTGAGCGTTAAGTCTTTAAGTATTTGAAATCAAGCGATTGCGTCCAATTTCAATTTTCATATTATTAGACTTGAGATAAATTTTATTTAATCCAAATCCTGGCAAATATATACTATGGTAAGAAGTTCAACAAGAAAAAGCGACATGAAGTGTTAATTGCCCCCTGCACAAGATCGTGACATTCCTATTAAAATGATTAAACTTTATTCGTAAAGAAGAAGTAAGTTTGATATACTTTTTATGTATAGTAGACATATAAATACTAATTTAGAATGCGTTTTCATCAAAATATTTAATCTCTAATATGAATAAAGGGGAGTTGCGGCAGTTTTGATAAAAAAAAATCCGCACATAATATATATTTGGATACGTTAAAGTTGTCTATAGACAAATCCTACAAATACTACATGTATATGAAGAACAATATAAGAAAACATTGTCACAGGCCTTGTTTTTTATTTAAAATTATGAAACATGGAATTTTGCATTTAAATTGCTAAACTTAGGTCAAAACTAACTTTATTCACAGATACATGTTTTTAATAAATGGTAAAATTAAGTTGTTTAAGCTTCAGTTGTGCAATTAGCAATGAATGAAAACAAACGTCCCGCACAGCATTACTGCTCAGAAATCGATGTTATCTTGTTAATTTTATGAACCAATAAAACCGATAAAACGATACAATTTTAGCCGTATTTAACCTATTTATGTCTAGCGTCTAGAAGGCCTCGGCAAACAGCGTAGACCCACGATGCGGCGTCTCATCAGAGTCTGCGCTGTTTGCTTAAAGGAATTTCAGCAAGAAATATTCTAAATATAGAAAAATATATACTAGACATCCCTTATTTTGGAAAAACATTGATCCGATTTCGAAGGATGGTAGAGTCCACTATGCATAAATGGGTTCAAACGTCATGCGGGTCTCGGATGAACATTAGACGAATACTTAATAGCCCCGTCACACCGGACTGGCGTCCTTACGGCGACCTAAGACTGTGTTTCTGGAAATTTCTTATTGTCGTAGTAAGGACGCCAATGACTTTTTCGGTAAAAAATGCTGTTTTTCGCCTTCCCGTCACACCAGCGTCCTGGATTATGGCGTTCTGCGTGTACTCACGGCGTCTTTACCGCGTTCGCACTGCGTCCTTACGGCGACAAAAGCCGAACATACGGCGTCTGAGCGGCGTCCTTGGCGTTCTGGGGACGCAATAGACGTACAAAGGACGTACTAATGTTGCAATAAGGTCGCCGTACGGTCGCCTTGCAGTCAACGATCATTTTCTGTGGGTTTGAGCGGCGACCACACGACGTCCATGGCGACCTTACAGCGACCATACCACGTCCCTTCTACGACTACTGCGTCTCTACGGCGTCCCTACGAAGTCCTTAACAGAACGCCGTAAAACGTATACGTTGACGATATTAAAGGGCCTTTTCACAGATTTTGGCATTTAATGAAGTTTGTCATTAAATACTTTGTATTGATAAATGTAAACATTGGATCTAAAAAGTTCAAGAAAAAGTCATGATTAAAATTAAACAAGAGGGCCATGGTGGCTCTGGTCGCTCCCCTGAGAAGTATTAATGATAAGTAAGAGTTGTTAAACATCTTTTTGTCAAATTATTTTTTTTTATTACCATTTTTTATTGATTTGTAAACGGTGAATTTTGTTTTTTAACGGATTCAACCATTTTCGAACTCAGCCCAGATATCATTAGTACAAATATTCTGACCAAGTTTCATGAGCATTGGACCAAAAACGTGACTTCTAGAGTGTTAACAAGGTTTTACTATACTCATATAAGGAAAACTGCCCCGCCCCTGGCAGCCATGTTTTTCAACAGACCAGAACCATTTTCAAACTCATCCAAGATATCGTTAGAAAAAATGTTCTGACTAAGTTTCATGAAGATTGGACAATAAATGTGACTTCTAGAGTGTTAACAAGGTTTTACTATACACTACAGCCATATAAGGTAAACTGCCGCGCCCCCTGGCGGCAATGTTTTTCATTCAACTGGAACCATTTTCCAACGCTTCCAAGATATTATTGGGACACATGTTCTGACTAAGTTTCATGAAGATTAGACTAAACATGTGACTTCTAGAGTATTAACAAGGTTTTACTATAGCCATATTAGAAAACTGCCACGCCCCCTGGCAGCCATGTTTTTCAACCAACCAGAACCATTTTTTGAACTCGTTCAAGATATCATTATAACAAATGTTCTGACTAAGTTTCATAAAGATTGGAGAATAAATGTGACTTCTAGAGTGTTAACAAGGTTTTACTATAGTCATATTAAAAAACTGCCCCGCCCCCTTGTGGCCATGTTTTTCATCCAACCGGAACAATTTTTAAACTTGTCCAAGATTTTATTGGGGCACATGTTCCCACCAAGTTTCATGCAGATTGGACTAAAAATGTGACTTCTAGAGTGTTAACAAGGTTTTACTAAAGCCATATAAGAAAAACTGACACGCCCCCTGGCAGCCATTTTTTCAACCAACCGGAACCATTTTCGAACTCGTCAAAGATACTATTGAGATACATGTTCTAACCAAGTTTCATGAAGATTGGACAATAAATGTGACCTTTAGAGTGTTAACAAGGTAAATGTTGACGACGCACGACGCACAACGCACAACGCACGACGGACAAAAGGCGATCACAATAGCTCACTATGAGCACGTTGTGCTCAGGTGAGCTAAAAAAAGTAACCCTCTACAGGGCTCGAACCACTGACCTCTGGAGTCCTAGATTAAAAGTCAACCATTTAGACCACTCGGCAATCCGTGCTCATTCAACGAAAGATGTATTGTTTACTTTATGTAAGCAATCCTTCTAGTTTCCCAAAATATGACGACAACAACAGAACTCTCCAAATTATTCAATCGTTTCGCGTTGCAACGCTTGATCATTTTCAGGTTTTTAATTTGTCAAAAGATGCATATAATGGCTATTTGAGAGCATGGCAAATGTTCAGTATTACTGTTTTCTCACAAATATAATAATTTAAAAGAAAAGTTGTGAACATGAAACAACTTTTTTTTAATTTTGTAAATTAACTGAAACGTGAAAAGGCCCCTTTACATTACATAAGTTATTGCATACAGACAATAGACGACAGAATTATCAAACCCTTTCTTGTTCTCAATTATTTTTTGATCGATACAAGCATTCGTTTACAGTGATATGAAGACAGTGATGGCTAGTGCCATAATTAATGCAATAATAATAACCTTACTTGTACCAATTGCCAATACACTTTTCTCCATCTTAGTTCGTTTTGCGATGTGCCAAATAATGTAAGAACGTGCGAAAGCAAAACCAAAATCTTTTTTAAAATAATGGCATGCGAATGGCATCCTGTGTTGCATAGTATAAATAGACAAAATCGTTTACTGCAACAACACAACTATAACCACCCGATGCGACTCGGAGTTTACTGTTCAAGAGGCATTAGATTATCGGTAACGGAGTAACGCTCTATGGGCAGACAATGGTTTCACACTCATACATTTTAGTACTAGGTTAGCCTCTAGATAACCCGGCTCAAAGATCTATAACATAAAAACCTTTACAAATATAAGTGTATTTATATAAACTTGTTTACAACATTTGGTCCATGATACTAATTATTATATTGATTGTCTTCCAACATGACCTTTATTGAAGCAACAACAGATATAAACTGTTTCCAAAAAGATACTTTCGTTAGCAGGACTTCGATGTCCCACAATTTACATGTGCTGTCCGCACCGGCTAATCAGGGACGACACTTTCCTCTTTTATGGTATTTTTAGTTTCAAGGAAGTCCCTTCTTACCGAAAATCAAATTAACACGGAAAGTGTCGTTCCTGATTAGCTAATCAGGGACGACACTTTACGCACATGCATTAAACCCAGTTTTCTCAGGACAAGGCTCATATTATAAGACAAGTGCAATTCGTTCACAATCGTCGCTATCAAAGTAAAGAACAGATAAGAATATTTAAGGGTGATTGTATTTGTTTCTTACAACCCTCGACTTAATATAAGACGTAAATAAATTATACAACCAGATTATTACATGTTGTGAACTAATTTTTGCAAGACTACAAACAGTTGCAGTATTGCAATACACGAGGACTAAAACATGGTTTGAGTATTGGCAAGATGTCGAATTCAAATGATAAGATATATTAAAGGGGATTTTTCACGTTTTGGTAAATTGACAAAATTAAAAAAAGTTGTTTCAGATTCCCAAATTTTCGTTTTAGTTATGATATTTGTGAGAAAACTGTAATACTGATCATTTACCAAGCTCTAAAAAATCCATAATATGCATCTTTTGACGATTTAAAAACCTGAAAATTATAAAACGTTGCAACGCGAAACGATTGAATAATTTTGAGAGTTTTGGTGTTGTCATTATATTCTGCGAAACTACGAGGATTGCTTATATAAAGTATAAAATACATCGTTCATTGTATAAGCACGGATGGCCGAGTGGTCTAAATGGTAGACTTTTTCTTCAGGACTCCAGGGGTCAGTGGTTCGAGCGCTGCTAAGGGCTACTTTTTTTCTTTTTTTAATTTTATTTATTTTGTACCGGAGCTTTTTAGATCAAATGTTTACATTTATCAATATAACGCATTTAATGACAAACTTCAACACATGGCAAAATCTGTGAAAAGGCCCCTTTAATTATCTGAAATCAATCAAAATACAACGTACAAATAGGACATAAATCTGCATTAAATAGTTATTTGCTTACAAAAAATACAATATGTATCTACGTCAAGAGTAAATAAAGTATCATATACAAACATGATGGGGATATTGCGTTCCTAATACTGGCGACCCATGAATTCATCTAGTAAGAATCTTGAATATAAATTAAAGGAAATGTAGCAATCATATTGACGAGCGAAAGCCAAGTTGCCATACACATGCATATAAATCACATTCGTTTGGGCAACATGACTTATCGAGATAGATGTATGCATTGGCCCATTTGCATTCTATGATTGATGTAAAGTCTGGAATCAGACGTTCGTTTTATTTGTTTTAATTTGCATTTCATATTTCATGCTCACGAAAGAGACATGTCATCGTTTCACTAAAAAGAAATATTGATTTCTGTTTTCCGGAACGACGTTGAATAACCTCACGTGATCCATTCTGTGACGCGTATAGAAGTCATGTGTTTCATAAAATTGATCCATTTAAAATAAAGGTTAGATATACAAAATTCAAATTGATGAATTAAAAAAAACTAATCAAATTAAAACAAGTAAATAACATGGTAAATGTGAACTATAATTTGTTTGAACTTGAGCTTATATTTTGCATGTATTTCAACCCAATAACATTACCACATGACTGATTTATTTCATTAAAATATAAACGAATAAAGAAATTAAAGATTTAAGTTGTTTTTTAATAAACCATTTGTTTTAATCAGGGCCCGAGGTTGTTGTTGTGCACGCTTGCTTTGTTGGAAAGACTGAGGCTAAAGGGAAGTTATTCCAGTATAACTCGGGTAGATGGAACTTCATGCGACGTATTTGAGCCAGACGTTGTAAGGATTTAGTGATACATCATATATTAAATGTCAGACATCTTACTATGTATCAGGTGAAAAAAATAAATACGAGAAAAGAGTTAAATTACGAATAGGTTTTTTACGGAGCACTATTTAAAACTTTTTATACTTTAAATCATATTTTTATTTAGGAAAATATATATGTATCCTTCCTTTGGTCATACACGACGTTTTTATTGGATATTTTTTTAACATTTCTGCATTTTGTTAATTGTATTTGACATTTCTTTAACCCATTTATGCCTAGCGTCCTGAAAAAATGGCATTGCAAACAGCGTAGACCCAGATGAGACGCCGCATAATGCGGCGTCTCATCAGGATCTGCGCTGTTTGCTTAAAGAAATTTCTGTAAGAAATATTCTAAATATAGAAATAAATATACTAGACATCCTAATTTTGGAAATAAATTGATCCAATTTAGAAGGATGGGAGAGTCCACTTGGCATAAATGGGTTAAAGGTTTGAAAAATCGAGCTGAATGCATGTGCGGAAAGTATCGCCACAGATTAGCCCTTGTAGGGCACACGTAAAGTTTCGCCCCAGCTTAGCCCTTGTAGGGCACACGTAAAGTATCGCCCCAGCTTAGCCCTTGTAGGGCACACGTAAAGTATCGCCCCAGCTTAGCCCTTGTAGGGCACACGTAAAGTATCGCCCCAGCTTAGCCCTTGTAGGGCACACGTAAAGTATCGCCCCAGCTTAGCCCTTGTAGGGCACACGTAAAGTATCGCCCCAGCTTAGCCCTTGTAGGGCACACGTAAAGTATCGCCCCAGCTTAGCCCTTGTAGGGCACACGTAAAGTATCGCCCCAGCTTAGCCCTTGTAGGGCATACGTAAAGTATCGCCCCAGCTAAGCCCTTGTAGGGCACACTTCTTAATAAAAGTTGTACGCATTATTGACGACAGTCATATGTTTTTATGTTGTCATAAAGCAATATACGTAATAACCGGACGTTTTTATACGACGCATATCTAAATAATGCATGGGAAAAGTGCTCGCTATTATATCGAGTCTTTTTACGTTTTAAATTAATAGTCTTTTATGCGAAAAAAAAACAGCATTCTAGGCCGTCCGTTTCTTAAATGATAAACAATTGATAAAAAAGCCCATTGTGCTTAAGATGTATTTTCAAACTTTTATTTTACTCTTAAATTAAATCTCATTTTCGTTGATGATATCTTGTTCTGACTGCTTCATTTTAGGCTGGTCTTGAAAATGTTTGAAATTTTGTTTGATTGACTCATTCAGAACATTGCAATGTAAACCAGTGTCCCTTTATGAGACTGAAATAAATGATCTTAGTTTCGGTCCAAAATCTTCGAATAGCTTGATGCTTTAAGTTGCTCCGAGTATCTATTTTTGATCATTTAGTGCAATTGAGATGAAAGGATTATGGTCTTCAATAATCAGCCGAGCGTTATTTCTTTGAGTATTTCAAATCAAGCAATTGCGTCCAATTCCAAACTCCCAAGTAGAAAACGTAAGATCTTTTACTTTTCATACCGTGTGAATGCGAATTTCAGCAAATATAAATAGTAAAAAAATTCAACAAGAACTTAGAATGAGTTTAAATCCTCTCAGTAGAAGATCGTAACAGTCTAATTAAAATGTAAAAATTGTATTAGTAAAACAACAATGATATCGACAAAATGATCAGGTAAAAACCGACAGATTCACAAAAACTTTAGAATCAGAATGTTAAAGTTCAAAATAAAGTAAGGGATGGTGCATCAAGTTTGATTAATACACCCCCTCCACACACAATAACATACATGTTTGATAACAAACATGTGAGTTTGGTTAGTGCCCACCCCCCTCGCTCTTATAACTCAAAACCAAGGCCAACACCAAGTTTTAACACCTGTCAGTAACAACTAAATTGCTGGAATATGCAGATATATTCGAAATTCATCCAAACGTTCATTAGTCTAGTAAGTCAATAAGGTAGAAGTGCTAGAGCACGCCCACACACATAATGCATCTTTAGGCTCGGAAGGATCTCGTAAACGTATACAAAACACACTCATAGAATTGTTTTTCTGTCCCGATTAAATAGCTCGCTATTTTTCGCTCTAACATCCATTACAGTTCCCGTTCATAGTCACGAACATTTTGCGTCGAGGTTAGGATATACACAGCGTTGGTCCATTGATTCAACGACAGGTTGACGGGGACATGATCCTTCGCGTTTGACTGTACTAGATCTGTGGGACATAATTATTTCTAATTCGTTTAAGATAAAAAACGCATTTTCTTTCACGCATCCTCCCGTCGGTCACGGTGGACAGACACAAATATTTCATTTTAAAACTTTCCGCCGGTTTCGGAGGAATATGTGTCGAAAATTATGCACGTAATCATTAGTATAATTGCAGCCTTGACCATTATATAGAAAAATCGCCGTTTTAAAGGTTTTTGGTTGAATTATTAGTACATAAAATCATTAATTGACGGTAAATAAACACAGGCTGTAGTAAATGTTGATTGTAGAAAAATAAAAAAATACGCCGAAAACTTTACTATAAATAATTAAATAATATTTATATATTTGTAACATTAATATTTGTAGTTAGAATATTTGTAAACGTGTGCGATGTGTTTTTGCATAAACTGTTGTTTTGCTGGAGAAAAATCCAATTAAAATCACATCACTAATCAATCTTCAAACATAGATACACAATGGTTAGATATTTTTTAAAGGGTACGTACAAAGGTTTCATCGCATGAGTTGTTAGTGTAAAGACGATTCGCATGTTGATACTCTATTATAGACCTGATTTTAGTATCGGATAGAGAAAATTTTTCTGAAAGTGGAGTCATCCATTTTGGTCTCTGTGACCATTCTATTATATACTGTACAAGGAAAGTTTCTAAGGAGTGTATAAATAAACACAATTTTGTTAAAGTTTGATCCCTAAAAAACTATAACAAGGAAGATTTTCAGATGAATCTAATAAATACTGATTGGTCTCCTGTGCTTTTATCTGATAATGTGTCTGACGCATGGTGCAGTTTTAAATCCATATTTTTGTCAGTTATTGATAACCTTGCTCCTGTGAAAGTTGTTGGAATTAAGCAAAGAACTGAACCCTGGGTTACAAATGAAATTTTACAATGTATTAAGGATAGAGATAAATCTTTTTATACTTATAAAAAAGTAAAATCATCTGAAAATTATGATCATTTTAAATCTCTTAGAAATAAGGCTCAGCATCTTATTTATTGTGCAAAAAGGGGCTTTAAAAAAAATTCTATCATGGATAATAAAAATGATTCGAAATCCTTGTGGAATTCACTTAAAGAACAAGGTATGCCATCCAAAAAAGTTAAATGTACCTCTGGAACTATTGGTTTGAACATTAATGGTGACATTATTTTTGACAAGATAGAAGTGGCCAACCATTTTAATAGTTTTTTTACAACAGTAGCATCCAATCTTGTTAGTAAATTACTGACATCTTTAGGAACATTTGGCAAAGATTTCGTGTCTGCTTTTTATTTTGAAAAGGGTTTTTGTTCGAAACAGTTGCCCTTTATCTATTGTTACAGAAAACAATGCTCTTAAAGGGATCTTTTCACGCTTTGGTAAATTGACAAAATTGAAAAAAGTTGTTTCAGATTCGCAAATTTTCGTTTTAGTTATGATATTTGTGAGGAAACAGTAATACTGAACATTAACCATGTTCTAATATAGCCATTATATGCATCTTTTGACGATTATAAAACCTAAAAATTATAAAGTGTTGCAACGCGAAACGATTGAATAATTTGGAGAGTTCTGTTTTTGTCGTTAAATTGTGTGAAACTACGAAGATTGCTTATATAGGGTATAAAATACGTCAAGTATGTGTACTCGGCGGAATGGCTCAGTAGGCTAAAGCGTTTTTACTTCAGGACTCTGGCAGGCCTCCAGGGGTCACTGGTTCGAACCCTGCTCCGGGCAACGTTCTTTTCCTTTTTTAAATTTTATTCTTGATTTTTTACTGGAGCTTTTACGATCCAATGTTTACATTTATCAATATAATGCATTTAATGAATAAGTTAAAAAATGCCAAAATCTGTGAAAAGGCCCCTTTAAGTACCTGAATAAACTTAGTGCCAGTAAAGCAACAGGACTAGATGGTATTTCTTCACGTTTTGTAAGTGATGAAGCTTCTATTGTTTGTTGTCCACTTACACATGTCAGTAATTTATCTATAATACAAGATGTTGTACCTGATGATTTTAAAGCTGCACGAGTTGTTCCATTGTATAAAAAGGGTAATACAAATGAAGTCGGCAACTACAGACCTGTATCAATTTTGTGTATAGTGTCAAAAATACTTGAACGAATTGTATATGACCAAGTAGAAAACTCTCTGAATAAGCAGAAGTTATTGTATGAGTTTCAGTCAGGATTTAGGAAATCTTTCTCAACCGACACATGTCTGATACATCTATCTGACTATATTAGGTTTAACTTAGATAAAGGTAATTATGTTGGCATGGTTCTACTCGATTTGCAAAAAGCCTTCGATACTGTTGACCATTTTATACTTTTTGATAAACTGAATATGATAGGGTTTTCCCCTGATGTTATTAGATGGTTCGAATGTTACTTATCTAGTCGTAAACAATGTACTGATGTTTCTGGTATACAATCATCTTTGGAAAATGTCACATGTTGTGTGCCCCAAGGCTCAATACTGGGACCTCTGCTTTTTTTAACATATGTGAATGACATGGCATGCGTTGTAAACAATAAGCTTTTATTATATGCCGATGATTCTGCTATTCTGGTGTCTGGCAAGTCTAAACATGATATTGAGTGTTTATTAGCACAAGATTTGGAAAGAGTTGGTCACTGGTTAGTTGACAATAAATTGTCATTACACCTGGGTAAAACAGAATCAATTTTATTTGGCTCGAAACATAAGTTAAAGAAGGAGTCTTACCTTAATATTTCGTGCAATGGTACAGTTATACAGCACACTGACTCAGTCAAATATTTGGGTGCTACTTTAGATCAATGTTTAAGTTTTTAAAGTATGGTTACATCAGTCATTAAACATGCAAATGCAAGACTTAAGTTTCTATACAGAAAGCAAAGGTTTTTATCATTTGATACCAAAACAATTTTAATTATGTCCTTGATTCAATGTCACTTTGATTATACCTGTTCTATATGGTATTTTGGCATTTCTCAGAATCTGAAGAACAGACTCCAGGTTACACAGAACAAGATCATTAGGTTTATTTTTAGATTAGATCCAAGAAGTCACATCAATAAAGAATACTTTCTTCAGTTGGGTTGGTTACCTGTTGAAAAAAGAGTAGAACAAATAATTCTTAACCATATTTTTAAAATACACTCAGGTTCTGCCCCTTTTTACCTGAATGAGAATTTTATGCTAGCCAGTACTGTTCATAACCATAATACCAGATTTAGCAAAGGGTCATGTTTCAGTATCCCTAAAGTAAAAGGGTTTGGCCAAAAGACCTTCTCATATATGGGATGTTCATTATGGAACAGCTTACCAATTGTCATTAAAGATTCCCCCAGCTTACAGACATTTAAGGCTGCAGTATAAAAGCATATTTTAAATAGATTATAGTTTCTTGATAAAGCCTGTAATCTCTCTCTCTGTGATGACTATTATTATTCAAATGATGTGTATTGTTATTCAAATGACATGTTTTGTTATTCATATGTTAATTTGCTAATTTTACCACCCATAAGAACATAGTAAGTGTGCCTTGCTAGGACATGTCATCATTCTTCCAGGACCACAATGGAAATAAGGAAATTCACATTTCCTTTTTGTGCTATCCTGGGTATATAAGTACTTACCCTGGTACACTATGATAGTATTTAATATGTGTTGCAACAATTATTTTTTTCTAAATGATATAACAAGAAGCAATATTTATGTATTTTTTTACCAAATGATAGCTTTTTAATTGCTTTTAAGCTCCTGTCTTTTAGCTAATCTGTGATATTTGTATTTCATGTTATGCAGTAATTTTTAATTATGTTGCGTACCATGCCATATGTATTTTATATACTGAAATAAACCTATCTATACATTTAATGACAGCTTTACAAACCGACGAAAAATAAACAATACAAACACGGAGCCGTGCAATGTTCCAGAATTTTCGACATATAAAATCTAGGCTTTGCTCATATTCTATGATGAATGGATGCATACGATGTCAAAAGATCTTATGTGTGTGTTAGGGGATGCACATGTCGGTAAGCGGTAATAACTATCATATGAGAATTCAGCGACAACAAACGTGTTACTCGACTTTACCGGAAAGTATTAACCGGTTGTTGATTTATAGGTGTTAGTATATACATGTACAGAAAATATACTGCAAAATTACCGCTTCCTTTCTATTGCGTCTTTATTTCTCATCGGTAGATTCCATATTGCGAGTGTTATATTTATGACGACAGTGATGGCTGGTTTCATATGTTTAGTCTGACAACTAGGCAAGTTTAACTTACTAGTATGTCATATATAAAGAGAATGTTTTTTGTTTATGTATTATATAGTATTTTTGCAATATTATTGGAATATTTTCATATATTCTTAGATTTAGATGATTGTCATTCCAAGTATTGACAAACAGATCGAAGCAAAGGAAATAAATCGTTTAAATATAAACACCAGTAAAAATATATTAGTAAAAATATATTAGAAAACGCACAACACGGTAGTCACACTAGTGTCCTCTAAACATAAAGTTATCACCGTAACCATCGACAATTAATAAATGCAACAATAAAAGTGAAATGTTGAGGTGATGGAAGCAATTCACTTTACGGTTGTCAGCAATTACACACGCTATATATTGTTTCTCAATGTATATAATAATATTGCATTAACAAAACGGTTACCTATTTTGAATCGGCAAACCTTTGACACTAATTTGGAAAACTAGTGAGCCTCGATATGGGAAAATCGATCTAAATGCATGTGCGCACTGTGGCTTCCCAGATCGCCCTGAGTAGTTTATACATGCTAATCAGGGACGACACGAAAATCCAGTTTAGGTGGAAAGCTTTGTCGAAGATTCGCCTGTGCGGACTGCACTATGCGCATGCATTAAAATGCATGTTTCCACAGAGCGACACTAAACTTCGTTTATCAGTGAAAAAATATTCTTAAATCATGTACGCTTCCATCACTGTGCTATATTGCAATTGTTATGCCATTAATATTACAAATAATTATCAATTCACCTTTGTACATCGTTTTCGTTTCTTGCCTAATAATTAACGAACGTTCGAAAACATACCCGAATTCTTCTGAGAATAATGCCATGCGAATAGCATCAGATGTTGTTGAGTATACGCAAACAAAACCGTTAACCATAACAATATAAAACCCTAACAAATATTAATGTATTTATATGAACTTGTTTACAACAATTTCTCCAGCACAATAAACGTTTTTTCTAGATTGTCTGACAACACAAGTTGTAATAAAACACAAGGCCAAGTGCTTAAAGTATTGTCCCAGATTAGCATATGCCGTAATGTTTTGTAATCATAACGGTAAAAAACTACAAACAGTAGCAGCAATTTAATATTTTTTACATGGTTTCTTCATTGGCGAGATGTCCAATACAAATTGATATTAATTATATGCAATTAAACAATATACGACCTATATTTATCTGCATTTAAAAGCTTTTTGTTTATAAAACTACAACAAACATCAAAGTGGTATTTCATCGTGTGGAAATAGTCATAAACGGAAATAAACAATTCATTTTGACGAGCAAAAGGCCTAGTTGCCACACACATGCTAATAAATTAAATATGAATAAATAGCTCGCTATTTTTCGCTTTAAAATCCATTAAAGTTCTCGTTCATAGTCACGAAAATTTTGCGTCGAGGTTAGGATATACACAGGTCCATTGATTCAACATGACAGGTTGACGGGGACATGGTCCTGCGCGTTTGACTGTACTAGATCTGTGGGACATAATTATGTTTAATTCGTTCAAAATAAAAGACGCATTTTCCTTCACGCATCCCCCCGTCAGTCACGGGGGACAGACACAAATATTTCATTTTAAAACTTTCCGCCGGTTTCGGAGGAATATGCGTCGAAAAATTATGCACGTTATCATTACTATAATTGCAGCCTTGACAATAATATAGAAAAATCGCCGTTTTTAAGGTTTTTGGTTGAATTATTTGTACATTAAATCATTAATTGACGGTAAATAAACACAGGCTGTAGTAAATGTTGATTGTAGAAAAATAAAAAAACGCCGAAAACTATATTATAAATAATTAAATAATATTTATATATTTTTAACATTTATATTTGTAGTTAGAATATTTGTAAACGTGTGCGATGTGTTTTGCATAAACTGTTGTTTTGCAGGAGAAAAATCCAATTAAAATCACATCATTAATCAATCTGCAAACATAGATACACAATGGTTAGATATTTTTTAAAGGGTACGTACAAAGGTTTCATCGCACGAGTTGTTCGTGTAAAGACGATTCGCATATTGATACATTTAATGACAGCTATACAAACCGACGAAAATAAACAATAAAAACACGAAGCCGTGCAATGTTCCCGAATGTTCGACATATAAAATCTAGGCTGTGCTCATATTCTATGATGAATGGATGCATACGATGTCAAAAGATCTTATGTGTGTGTTAGGGGATGCACATGTCGGTAAGCGGTAATAACTATTATATGAGAATTCAGCGACTTCAAACGTGTTACTCGACTTTACCGGAAAGTATTAATCCGTTGTTGACTTATAGTTGTTAGTATATACATGTACAGAAAATATACTGCAAAATTACCGCTTCCTTTCTATTGCGTCTTTATTTCTCATCGGTAGATTCCATATTGCGAGTGTTATATTTATGACGACAGTGATGGCTGGTATCTTTGAAAGGACATATGTTTAGACTGACAACTAGGCAAGTTTAACTTACTAGTATGTCATATATAAAGAGAATGATTTTTGTTAATGTATTATATAGTATTTTTGCAATATTATTGGAATATTTTCATATATTCTTAGATTTAGATGATTGTCATTCCAATTATTGACAAACAGATCGAAGCAAAGGAAATAAATCGTTTAAATATAAACACCAGTAAAAATATATTAGAAAACGCACAACACGGTAGTCACACTAGTGTCCTCAAAACATAAAGTTATCACCGTAACCATCGACAATTAATAAATGCAACAATAAAAGTGAAATGTTGAGGCGATGGAAGCAATTCACTTTACGGTTGTCAGCAATTACACACGCTATATATTGTTTCTCAATGTATATAATAATTTTGCATTAACAAAACGGTTACCTATTTTGAATCGGCAAACCTTTGACACTAATTTGGAAAACTAGTGAGCCTCGATATGGGAAAATCGATCTAAATGCATGTGCGCACTGTGGCTTCCCAGATCGCCCTGAGTAGTTTATACATGCTAATCAGGGACGACACGAAAATCCAGTTTAGGTGGAAAGCTTTGTCGAAGATTCGCCTGTGCGGACTGCACTATGCGCATGCATTAAAATGCATGTTTCCACAGAGCGACACTAAACTTCGTTTACCAGTGAACAAATATTCTTAAATCATGTACGCTTCCATCACTGTGCTATATTGCAATTGTAATACCATTAATATTACACATAATTATCAATTCACTTTTGTACATCGTTTTCGTTTCTTGCCAAATAATGAACGAACGTTCGAAAACATACCCGAATTCTTCTGAGAATAATGTCATGCGAATAGCATCAGATGTTGTTGAGTATACGCAAACAAAACCGTTAACCATAACAATATAAAACCCTAACAAATATTAATGTATTTATATGAACTTGTTTACAACACTTTTTCCAGCAGAATAAACATTTTTCTAGATTGTCTGACAACACAAGTTGTAATAAAACACAAGGCCAAGTGCTTAAAGTATTGTCCCAGATTAGCATATGCAGTAATGTTTTTTAATCATAACGGTAAAAAACTACAAACAGTAGCAGCAATTTAATATTTTTACATGGTTTCTTTATTGGCGAGATGTCCAATACAAATTGATATTAATTATATGCAATTAAACAATATACGACCTATATTTATCTGCATTTAAAAGCTTTTTGTTTATAAAAACTACAACAAACATCCAAGTGGTATTTCATCGTGTGGAAATAGTCATAAACGGAAATATACAATTCATTTTGACGAGCAAAAGGCCTAGTTGCCACACACATGCATATAAATCACATTTGTATTTGCAATATGACTTATCGTTATTGATGTATGCATTGGTTGATTTGCATTTTATGATTGGTGCACGCTCTGGGATCAGACGGGCTTTTTATTTGTATTTATTTCCATTTCATATTATATGTTTATGCAAGAGACATGCTATTGTTTCACTAAGAAAAGACATATGAGCAGCGCTCTGTGTAAAGAGGGTTTAATGCATGTGCGTAAAGTGGCGTCCAAGATTAGCCTGTGCAGTCCGCATAGGCTAATCAGGGACAACAATTACCGCCTTAACTGAAGATACTTTCTGTAAACGAAAAATGCAATAAAAGCGGTACGTGTCGTAACTAATTAGCCTGTGCGGACTGCACAGGCTAATCATGGAAGACACTTTAAGCACATGCATTTAACCTCCTTTTCACAGAGAACGTATACTGTTGTTTGTTTTGAAGTGCACTTATAATTTTCACGTATGTTAATCCAATGAAATCGCTATATACTAAATTTATTACATGAAAATTTATTTTTAAATTGATAGTAGCTATACTATACATAGTTTTCTGTCGACCTATACGCCTGATAAAATTCGAAAGAATTGATGTGCTACGCATCTATGTGTTCCGGGGACCCATCGCCTGGATTTTTTTGGAAAACAAGGCTGAACGCATGTGCGTAAAATGTCTTCCCAGATGAGCTGTGCAGTCCGCACTGGCTAATGCGGGACGACATTTACCGTAAAAACTGGATTTTTAAAAACATAATTCCAAAATTATTCATAGCTTCACTCGAGGATCTGAATGATGACTTTATCTTGTTTCACATATTTAATTATTAACGTGCACACCGACATTTTCAAGAAAAAAATACTGAAGATACTCACGTCATTGCTAAGAACGCGCTATGGGCGTGAATTCGTATTCCCGAGAGGTCTTTATTCCGTGAGATAACATCTGAAACATAGATTATAACAGGATAAAACACTTCGTGGTTGACAGATCATGTCTGGTTACGAAACTGGATCCACGTGGGAGTCCAGAGCGAGATTTATCATCGCCTCCTTAAATAATGTACCGTATTGTTTATAAGAGGAACATAACCGCCTTTCATTTAACTTTTAGTAATATATATATATATATACATTCGGGGAATGTTGTAACACATATCATAGTATACTGTCCATCATTTAGCAAAGATGACGTTTGTCAGACATTGGAATTTTGATTAAACCATTTTCAATATGCATGCTGAACATGTTCACGTGCTCTACGAACGTGAGAGCGACGTATACGATGTACCTCATGAGTCTCGCCATGGGAAAACAGGGCTTAATGCATGTGCGTAACGTGTCCTCTGAGATTAGCATGAGCAGTCCGCACAGGCTTATCAGGGGCTACACTTTTCTTTAGACGGATATTTCATTTTCACAGAAGAGAATTCCTTTAAAAGAAAAATACCATAAAAGCGAAATGTCGACATAGATTTGCGGACTGTACTTGATAATCTGGGACGATACTTAAGGCATAATTATACATTAAGCCTTTTTGCACAGATCATGAATCAGTTTGTTCCTAGTTTTCAGTGACGGACTTTGTTACAATATTATTGGATGAAATGAATGGTGCCTTCCTTAAATTTATTAGTTTTAGTTGTTTACATAACATTGTCGGTGATGAAGTTAAATGGACGTCTTAATATAGGCACGGTAAATAAATACAAAGCTAAGAAATTATATATACTTAACGATATTGTTGTTATATAAAATGTGTTTTTTATATGACGACATATTTATACATGGACTACAAAACGTTTATAAATATGCTTACAATATAATGCCATCGCCAGGTTTACTTGCATAAACAATTACACACTTTTATATAACACACTAGTATATGTTGTTTGCTCTATTGCAAGAATTCCGTTACTTTCAATGTTATGATGTCATGAAATATGTATACGTCATTCAAACACGCTATACATTCTATGTTTTTACATTTGACATAGTTAAAAGACCTAGTTACATTACGGATTATAAGCCTATGGCGCTTGACTGTATCATTATGAAACGTACGTTTGCATGGATAGCATAATAACTATTTAACTTAAAATTGACTAATGCTTTTCGCAGATAAACACATACAACAACAGCGGCATAATATAGTACAAACAAACAGGACTTGTTTGCATTATGAAGAAATGGGCCGTGATCTTTGAAAAGGGGGTTTAATGCATGTGCGTAAACTGTCGTCCCAGATTAGCATGTGCAATTTGCACAGGCTAATCAGGAACGACACTTTCCGATTCAATGCTTTTTTTTCTTACAGAGAGTATCTTCTTAACAAAAATCCAATTTAGGCTGAAAGTGTCTTCCCTGATAAGCCTGTGCGGACTGCACAGGCTTATATTGGACGACACTCTTCGCACATGCATTAAACCCCCTTTTCACAGAGCACGTATTATATGTGAAGAACTTGACTATGGGCCATCCATTTTGTTAAAAAAACCCATTTCCCCCGAGAGGACTCTAATTTGATGGCCAAGAAAATGTCAGTATTTGGCAAGGAAGCCTCTTGGAGGCCTTCATTTCCGTCTGGACAGGGACATGAGCTGACTATAGCAAGTAACTGCCACAAACACGTGCTTCCGCCCAAAGATTTGATGGCAATTGCATGCTAATAAAAGACAATAGCGGATCACGCACACGACAATTTTTTGCATTCCACTTGCATGCATGAAGCCCAAATGTTTTGTTGATTGATCTTAAATGCCTCTGAGTTCAAGAACATGCGTTTTGATTTTATTATTATTTGCAGATGCTATGGATATTGTAGGTAAAACTCCGGAAGAAATACAAGCCCATCTAGATTGTGTGTACACATACTGTGATACATGGGGTCTACAAGTTAATACTTTTAAAACTAAGATTATTGTGTTTCGGAAACGTGGAGGACTGCTTACTTCGGAAACATAGACATGACTAATACCCAATAATAGACTAATAGACAATAGCCAACCCATCGAGGTGGTCAATGATGTTTACTATTTAGGATGTGTTTTTTACTATACTGGAAATTTTGGTATAAACATTGAACATCTCATTTGTAAATTCTTAAAAGCTTTAAACCTGTTATTGTTTAAATGTCAACAGTTTGATTTTAAGCCTAAAACTCAATTATTTGACGCATTTGTCTCCCCTATCATCAATTATTCTTGTGAAATATGGGGCTATACGAAGTCAAGAGAAATTGAGCGCATTCATCTTAAGTTTTGTAAACGGATATTGTAGGTTAGGAAAAATACTTGTACAGCAGGTGTTTAATGTGAACTTGGTAGATTTCCGCTGTATGTTCAAAGATATGTACGATTGTTGAAATATTGGTTAAAAGTGGTCAATAGTGACAACATTATTTTACGCACAGTGTATTATGATGCACTTAAATATTGTCAGAAAGGTTAAAAATTTGGGTAACAAATTTAAAGAAACTTTTGAATGACTATGGTTTTACTTTTGTTTTCGAAAACTGCGCTTGTATCAATGAAAAAAAAAGTTTTTATGTGAATTCAAAAATAGAGTTATTGATTGTTTTAAACAAGAGTGGTATAGGTCGCTACAAAGTCCAGTTTTGATGCTATATAAGGCATATAGACTAAATTTTGAATACGAAACATATTTAGATATTATACCTAGAAGCTTATGATTTTATTTTAGTCGACTCAGACTCTTAGTACATCCTTTAAGGTGTCAAAGCGGGAGGTTCTGTAGAAATCGAATCCCGCGAGAAGAAAGGTATTGCCTTTGCTGTAACGCAAGGGACATCGAAGACGAATACCATTTTGTACTTGTTTGTTCAAGTTTCACAACAGTTAGAAAAAAGTACATCAAAGCGAAATATCATAGAAATCCATCTGTATTTAACTTTTTAGAACTTATGAAATCGTGTAAAAGAGAAGATCTTATCTAACTTTCCTTATACATCAAAGAAGCTATGTTTCTCCGAAAAAACTATTTTTAATATTGTCGAAGGATAACAATAGTCTTTTTGTTCATCCTCATTGCTTATTTCTGCATAAATGTATACTGTTATAGAATTATATTTGTTCATCCTCTTTGCTTATTTCTTTATAAATGTATACTGTTATAGACAATTAAGTTATTGTAATATATTAGATTACATCCCCTTTGCTTACTACTTAATAAATGTATATTGTTACTGAGATTTATTTATTTGAATATATAAGATTAACCATGTATTGCTAACATTGTCATTACCATGTTGACATAAGACCTTTTGTATATTATGTACACATATTATGAAGACAATGCACTATGTGCAAGTCTTAATAAATTGTCTGTTCTGTTCATTAGGATTTTGCGAAATGAAAACATGTATAGGACATTTTCAAATGTTAAACCATATAGAGTGGCACGACATTGCTTTTTTTTCAAAATGTTAGCCTGCTTATTAAGATTTTCGTTGTGAGTTCATTGTTATGGGCCTTTGAAAAAATGGTTTTTATTTTGTGTGAATTTTAGCAATTTTTTACACCATGAAAAACTGCTTTATTAGCAGGAATAATTCACATATCTGAAGTTTCTTTACATATGACATTTATTTGTAATAACACGGAATGAAAGCCAATGAAACAAATATTCATTCAATCATAATCGTAATATAACTATACGCAGTTAAAAAAATATTTTAAATGCCGCAATTGAATTCAACTATAAAACATAAATGTTAGGTAATAATGCGGGTACACCATTTATGTTACGAAACGAGTTAAACTGGCGTCCCATATTGCCTAAGATGATATTTGTAACTGATTCGCTGTCACCTTACATAAGCAACACATTCATACGAATAAACCTTGCTCTGGGATTATTTTTTTGTAACCGTTTGCATGCTTGGAAATTTGTCGTCTGCTAAAATGTCGTCTGCTGAATTTCTAAAATTAGCATTTTCTTCAATTTTTTTCAAAGAATACTACCAGAATAGCAAACAGTTTGGATCCTGATGAGACGCCACGTTCTGTGGCGTCTCGTCTGGATCCAAACTGTTTGCAAAGGCCTTTAAAATTCGGTTCCAGCGCTGAAAGGGGTAATACGCATTTGGAATGACTGTAACAACCAGTTGCGTGGACTGTTCAAATGCCATTTCAGTAAAGCAATCGGGAACGTGCACACTGCGGCAATGATCAGTAATAGCATGCGGAATGAATGATTTAGCTTGAATTGAAGTCAATTATCCGGAAAAAATAATTCCACGGGCTTGAAGGGCCCTTATAACCAAGGAATACAAGTGTAGTTCAGGCCAGTAGAGGGAGGTTAACATGCTTGTTTTTACATTCCAGTATTACTGAAAGCGGATCGGCCTTTTGCTGTAACGAGTGTCATTAAGTGTTAAAACGCCGTTACAGGTGAAAAGGTCCGTGAGAAACACTGCTTTTGTACTTATGAAAGTTAATTCCGAACATGAGGTCAAATGCTGAATGGTATTTATTAGCGAAATCACAAGCGTAAATTCGATTAATGAACATTTGGCCAGTATCAAAACAACGATAACGTAATTATCGGTCTAGAAGCAAGTACATTAGTTACATTGGTACACCAATTACTGATCCACAAGCAGACTGAGTCCGGTACAGGGTGTAGTGTTCAGGACTACATTAAAGTATTTAAGTATTTGTTTTTAGGTTTTTTTGCACACTTTTTGTGGTTAAATAAGGCAATAGTTCCATTTGAGATATTTATTAGATATTTACGCAAACACAAAGTGATACAAACGCGCATTTCAATGGATATATTAAGTTATTGAAATGGTTAAAGTTAGCATAATATATATAGTGTGATTGTTCTTGAACGTGTTCTATTTCCAATCTATTTAAGGTATGTAAAACGTATAATAATAGTGTAAACAATTAATACAGCACACTATTACAAGATTCATCGGCCAGGGCCAGCAGTGTGCCGTCGTTGTTTATGTTATTTGGGTCAAGATTCATAAACCGACATCAAAATATTAACCCATTTATGCCTAGTGGGCTCTCCCATCCTTCCTAATTGGTTCAATTTATTTCCAAACTTAGGGATGTCTAGTATATTTATTTCTATATTTAGAATATTTCTTACACAAATTCCTTAAAGCAAACAGCGCAGACCCTGATGAGATGCCGCATCATGCGGCGTCTCATCTGGGTCTACGCTGTTTGCCAATCCTTTTTTTTCTTGACGCTCGGCATAAATTGGTTTAGTCTAGTGAGCTGGTTGAACTTAATAAATTAATAAACGCTTGTTACTTTGATGTTCGGTCCTGTTATCGTACACACAAGTATTGTAAGGTCAATGCAACGGAGGTAAATACAGGTTTAAGACTGGCAATGGCTAGCTTAGCAATTGACGTACTAATTATGTTCTTTAAGCATTACGTGGGTTCGACTTAGGTTCAAGAACATATCTGGACTGACATAAACAAAAGTGAGAAGATATAACTGAATGTCGTATTCTGCACTAAAATTGTCATATAAACCATGTGTCCTTGAACATTAATACCGATAAAACAGATTCGCCCATCACAAGTTAATTAATTTATTAATGTGTTTCCCAGTGCAAGACGAATAGTATCTTACATGTAAATATAATAAACCTCAGTTTGCCCGTTCTTGTTTTAATGATTATGTCTAATTTTGTTTTAATCAGTTTCTGAAAATTAATTTGTTAACAAATTAAAAAACTCATTTTTATACTTTCTGAATTACATATATTTGTACATAATTCGTATGCTTGTTTGCAAAATGTTATAAGCAAACGCAATATATGCACAACTGTAATGTTGCTTACATTGTTCAGCAAATGAAGCGTTCACATTTCCGTGATATTGTTTCGTAGCCTGTAAAGTAGTTTACCCGTTTACATTTTCAAAAGAACACTTCTAAAAACAGTTTGTTCCTAACGAAAGAATAGCTATAACAAACGCATAAGTGTTGAAATAAATGAGCTGCGCTCTGTGAAAACGGGGCTTAATGCGTGTGCGTAAAGTGTCGTCCCAGATTAAAATGTGCAATCCTCACTGGCTAATCAGGGACGCCACTTTCCGCTTTGGTTATATTTTTCGCTTCAAGAAAGTCTAGCAAAAGTGTAGACGGAAAGTGTCGTCCCTGGTTAGCCTGTGCGGACTGCATGGGCTAATCTAGGACGACACTTTACGCACATGCATTAAATCCCCTTTTCACAGAGCACGGCTGTGCGTAAAGTGTCGTCCCAGTCTTCACAGGCTAATATGGAACGACTTTTTCCGACTCAACGAGATTTCTGCTATGACGAGACTTTATTTAACTAAAAAACATCATACAACCGGAAGTTGTTGTCCATGATTAGACTTTGCGGATTTCAAAACTTAATCTTAGACAACAGTTAACGCACTTGCAGTGAGCCCCATTATCTAAGAGCATGGCTCACATGTAAATGTAATACCCATATTAATCCATTTATGCCTAGCATCTAGAAAAAAGGCATTAGCAAACAGCGTAGACCCAGATTAGATGCCGCATAATCCATAATTTTGAAAATAATTTGATCCAATTTAGAAGGATGGGAAAGTCCACTAGGCATAAATGGGTTAAATCATAATGTATTTCTTACAATACAACCTACTTCACGTCTTCATCGAGGCTAGTCCGACAGCTGGCCTGTGTCAGGAAAACGTTTTACAATTACTGACGATCAGATTTATTTTCCACACTTCGTGTAGACACAGAAAAACAACATAATTTATTATTGCACTTCAAATGGGTAAACGACATCAACAGTGTAATAATTCTTTAAAACTCAAATAAAGGGAGCGACCTTGGTAAAACATCATCACCTGTGAACATGTTATTTAGTATCTTTTGGATTGTATTCAACATAAAACTATCAGGGTAGTTTCTGCTCAGCCTGCGCATCCGCACAGTCTGATGACTAGCTACCTAATCAAATAATACGACCATGAAACCTTGCCCGGCTTGATAGCGGACAGAGTAGCTCCCGACTAGACCGCACAGAAGCGCAGACTATGCGTTTGTTACGCAAAACGCGTATGGCAACGGACCCATGTATGAATGACTCGGCTCAAATCATGTATCATAAATCCATTTATGCCTAGTGGACTCTCCCATCCTTATAAAATGGATCAATTTATTTCCAAAATTTAGGATTTCTAGTATATTTATTTCTATATTAAGAATATTTCTTTCGTTTAAGCAAACAGCGCAGACCCAGATGGGTCTACGCTGTTTGCCAATGCCTTTTTTTCAAGACACTAGGCGTAAATGGGTTAAAATCAAGACCGACATGCGTTGTCGGGATTTTGTTTTAACCACTGATTGCTTCTGCTTGTCCATTAATTCCTCACAGCCAATGACTTTCATTCTTAATTAGGAACTAATTTCTAGAATACGTTACGACTTAAAAACATCAAGAAAGCGATAATATAGTTGTCCTTAATGCTGGTTTCCGCTGAGTTTTCCGTATTAAAATGCGAAACCATCTACGTTAATCTCCCTAAATTTGGACGAAAAGAAGCCATGTCGAACACACGGAAATACATGGCAATGATATATACGAAGTACTTAATTCGGAACATTGTTTGAATGATCTTTAAGCCGCAACTGAAAGGTAATTTCCCTTTGTAATTGGAACGGTTATAAACTGCAAAGTGGATTTTTTACAGACGGACCTAAATGTCATGTCGTACAGTAAGAACAGCTTAAATGTAATCAAGAATGAGAACGTCATCCATTTCCAATGAAGTCACATCGCATTCAATCAATTCGAATAAGTGTCTTGTATCCCATTTAAATACCAGTATTTAGTTCACTGTTAACTCCAATACTCCTGATTTTTTGACAACAACAACGAAAATTACAAGACCTGTACAAGCAACAACAACAACAAGAAGACCTTAAAAATGAATAAGGCGACCTTAACCAAATGAGTTTCGTTATGCCATGTTTGAAGAAAAAGGAACTATTCGAAATAATTAATATAGTTACACAGTTCAAAGATATGTTATCGGTAATATTAGTATCTATTATTGTTTTCTTATGATTGTTATCTAGAATGTTCGATTCTAATATCGTCAAGGTTCAGTGACATATCACTTTAATCAGCAAAGGTAATAGCCTTTATTGTATATTGCGTCAATTATTTTTTTTTCCAAAAGCGAAAAACATGTATAATTATGTTAGCAGACGTTGACTACACATTATTGTAAGATTAAAAGGGTGAATTTGTCATCTCAAGATTAAATTTGCCAATGTAAAACAAGGCAGCGCAAGAGACAGTTATATCCCGCGTCCAAGATTCTTATATGTTTAACCCTTTCAGTGCGGGAACCGAATTTTAAAGGCCTTTGCAAACAGTTTGGATCCAGATGAGACGCCACAAAACGTGGCGTCTCATCTGGATCCAAACCGTTTGCTATTCTGATAGTATTCTTTGAAAAAAATCGAAGAAAATGCTTATTTTACAAATTCAGCAGACGACATTTTAGCAGACGACAAATTTCCCAGCATGCAAAGGGTAAAGTCACCTTATCATTGAGTCTGCGTGGTTGACTCATGGACAACTTTTAAAGTACATGAACGTTTCGTATTGTAGATAGGAAGCATAATGAATGCTAAACGTTTGAACTGCGTGTTGACCTTGACCTTAAGACGGCGTGACATTCTCATGCCTCTTGTTCATCGTCGTAATGACCGTTACATTGTAGCCGGCTTTTCGAAAACCATTTAAAAAGTCTAGGCGAGATTGAGCGAACAACACAAAATAGGTTTTAACTTTTGACCATGAACTTTTACCTTAACCCCGAGTTGCCGTAACTGACTCCTGTCGTTTGCACTTCGTCTAAAGACCTTAATATTTTGGACAAGTTTAATATAATTCTTCAAATGGCTGTACGAGATATGGTGGGGACTAAAACGCCTCAGTCTTTGACGTTTAAGTGTTACGTGTGGCCGCATGGCTGTCCCCCCTGCCTTCGGCACATCGGCTCAATGAACTTAACAGGCTGACAAGTTTCACGAAAATCTTTCAAAGATAATAGACCATATGTGACATACACGCTAATTGAGGCTTCAAACCTTTGACCTTGATATACGACATTTTAATTTGCGCTGCATAATTGACTCGTGCCTTCTTCACGCCGTCTTAATGCCCTTAACATAATAGGCAAGTTTCATTAAAATCCCCCAAAAGTATTACTGATATAGAGAACACACGACAATGTAACGGACAGATAATGAATGTGGGGGTATGAGGGGATACAGGAAAAACACATCAAATCTGTGTGAATAGGCATGTCAATAGTTCATGAGCACATTGAATTAATGAACAATATGAAGCGTACGATTATCTGCTAATGTGTTTTTAATTGATTTAAGCTAATCGACCTGTTTACATGTTATGGTGTAGATAAAACAAACATTGAACGTCCGCAAAAACATACGTGTCATAATTAATTCACACCTAGCGAAGTTGTATCGAGGTTTATCGCGAACATGTGGCTTAACGTTGTTTCAGAAAACACTTTAGCACAAACAAAATATAATAAGACATTATCTAATGTATTGAAACTTTGCGATAGCTAGTCACATATAGGATGAAATTATAAATGAATGAATTTAATTATATAATTATATATATTTATTTATTCATATATATACATATATACATGTATCATTGTGCTACACTATGCGATGAAATGCATTTTGAAGTGCAATAACTACGACGGAATTTCAAGGGCTAGGTGAAAAGTAATTCGGTCTTTTGAGTCAATAAATTCCATAACTCAGAGCATTATTTGGGACGAGGGACTGGGACTTCCGTCGGTGAACAATTCTCTCCTCCTGTCACGTAACCATCCTACGTCACGTGTCTCGCTCAACTGACCAGCACATCGCTGATGAAGACTATGTGATATAGTCGAAATATTCGAGTAAGCAAATATTGTTATGGAATTTATGACTCAGATGCTGAGTCCAGAGCAAGAGAACAACCTTCATAGTTTTTAGTTCGGTTTTCTTTCACAACGAAACAATGTCATCAAATCTGTCGTTTGTTACGAACAAAAGTCGCACAAAGTCCGTCCAGTAACATTGATTCTTGTAGTCCCTTTATTGGCACCAGGAACAACCACAGGCGACCCAAGGTTCGATCCCAAACCCCGGAGGCGTGTGAGTTTGGCTGATGGTCACAAAAGCGGATAGGCTAGGCTTCCACCGGTTACTTAGAGACCGCTAAATTTTTTTTTTCATTTGCTTCCTTTATACCACTGTATAAAGTCACATCAATGTTTTAATGAGTTAGTTGTTAGCCACTTTCTTCAAATAAAAACACAAAAAGCACTTAAAGAAAACGATAAGTATAAACAAACAAGACGAATGTGGAGGACTAATAAAAAAATCGGAAAGACATTGTATTAGATAAAGGTGTCGATTTCTTTTCTAAATCAATCATTTGGGTTGACTATTCTTAGAAAATTACAAGTTTGAAATAAAGCTACAGTAACCAATTAAATAATATAAATACAAACTCTGTTCTCGTGTGTTTAAACGAATAGACATAATATTTACCTACATAAAACAAATATGTACATATGTTCATATGCATATGCACACGTATTGAATTACAAGTGTTCCAAATTATAACTCTCAGGCATAACTTTATTGACGTTTTGGTTTGAACAATTGTAAAGTGTAATAAATGTTAACAATTAGACCTGCGCGTTCAGTATTTGAGTCGCGTTTTAAGAAGACTGGACATAATGCATGTGCGTAAAGTGTCGTCCCAGATTAGCCTGTGAAGTCCGCTTTCATGACATTTTTCGTTTAAATGAAGTCTCTTCTTAGCAAAAATCCAATTTAGGCGAAATGTTTCGTCCCTGACTAGCATGTGCGGACTGCACAGGCTAATCCGGGACGACACTTTACGCACATGCATTAAGCCCAGTTTTCTCAGAACGCGACTCATTTTATTGTCTAGTTCGAGCACAGAACAGCCTTGTGAGGTGACATTACACTGATAACTGTAATGTTACAATATAAATGTAAAGTATAATTAGTTGCGAACAGTACATAACAAGCAGGTTGTATAACGACATGTTGTGCCAAACGTCTGACATGTTTTATGGCAGCGTGAACCGAACTACTGGTTTATACATGGGTAATCATTTCTCAAATTAGGATGAGAAGCTATAAATAAACCGTTGATATTTTAAGTGCCAATGTACTTGTCTAAGACGTGATATACACGCTTAGGTAAATTACTGATTTGGCTCAGTTCTAAAATATGTAAGTGTTTCGTTATGCAACTATGTGGCATGTTTCTCTTCTACCATAACTCACAGATAATTAACACGAAGAACTCCAGCTTACAAGGATCGACAGGTCGTTGTGTAAGATGTTAGGATTTGATTTTAACCACTGATTGCTACTGTAGCTTCTCAACTATATACTATATCCATCTTTCGATATCAGCTCATTATCTTTAATTAAGAACTAATCTCCCAACTGCCTTTCAGCTACAGATACATCAAGCGAGCGATACAATATCTGATACAACTGCCTGCTGTTTCCTGATAGGTTTCTGTAGTGAATCGTGCGCAGCCAATGATTTTAACCCATCTATGCCTAGTGGACACTCCCATCTTTCTAAAGTGGATCAATTTGTTTCCACAATTAGGGATGTCTAGTATATTTATTTCTATATTTAGAATATTTCTTACACAAATTCCTTAAAGCTAGCAGCGCAGACCCTGATGAGATGCCGCATCATGCGGCGTCTCATCTGGGTCTACGCTGTTTGCCAATCCTTTTTTTTTCTTGACGCTCGGCATAAATGGGTTTAGTCTAGTGAGCTGGTTGAACTTAATAAATTAATAAACGCTTGTTACTTTGATGTACGGTCCTGTTATCGTACACACAAGTATTGTAAGGCCAATGCAACGGAGGTAAATACAGGTTTAAGACTGGCAATGGCTAGCTTAGCAATTGACGTACTAATTATGTGCTTTAAGCATTACGTGGGTTCGACTTAGGTTCAAGAACATATCTGGACTGACATAAACAAAAGTGAGAAGATATAACTGAATGTCGTATTCTGCACTAAAATTGTCATATAAACCATGTGTCCTTGAACATTAATACCGATAAAACAGATTCGCCCATAACAAGTCAATTAATTTATTAATGTGTTTCCCAGTGCAAGACGAATAGTATCTTACATGTAAATATAATAAACCTCTGTTTGCCCGTTCTTGTTTTAATGATTATGTCTAATTTTGTTTTAATCAGTTTCTGAAAATTAATTTGTTAACAAATTAAAAAACTCATTTTTATACTTTCTGAATTACATATATTTGTACATAATTCGTATGCTTGTTTGCAAAATGTTATAAGCAAACGCAATATATGCACAACTGTAATGTTGCTTACATTGTTCAGCAAATGAAGCGTTCACATTTCCGTGATATTGTTTCGTAGCCTGTAAAGTAGTTTACCCGCTTACATTTTCAAAAGAACACTTCTAAAAACAGTTTGTTCCTAACGAAAGAATAGCTATTACAAACGCATAAGTGTTGAAATAAATGAGCTGCGCTCTGTGAAAACGGGGCTAAATGCGTGTGCGTAAAGTGTCGTCCCAGATTAAAATGTGCAATCCTCACTGGCTAATCAGGGACGCCACTTTCCGCTTTGGTTATATTTTTCGCTTCAAGAAAGTCTAGCAAAAGTGTAGACGGAAAGTGTCGTCCCTGGTTAGCCTGTGCGGACTGCATGGGCTAATCTAGGACGACACTTTACGCACATGCATTAAATCCCCTTTTCACAGAGCACGGCTGTGCGTAAAGTGTCGTCCCAGTCTTCACAGGCTAATATGGAACGACTTTTTCCGACTCAACGAGATTTCTGCTATGACGAGACTTTATTTAACTAAAAAACATCATACAACCGGAAGTTGTTGTCCATGATTAGACTTTGCGGATTTCAAAACTTAATCTTAGACAACAGTTTACGCACTTGCAGTGAGCCCCATTATCTAAGAGCATGGCTCACATGTAAATGTAATACCCATATTAATCCATTTATGCCTAGCATCTAGAAAAAAGGCATTAGCAAACAGCGTAGACCCAGATTAGATGCCGCATAATCCATAATTTTGAAAATAATTTGATCCAATTTAGAAGGATGGGAGAGTCCACTAGGCATAAATAGGTTAAATCATAATGTATTTCTTACAACAACCTACTTCACGTCTTCATCGAGGCTAGTCCGACAGCTGGCCTGTGTCAGGAAAACGTTTTACAATTACTGACGATCAGATTTATTTTCCACACTTCGTGTAGACATAGAAAAACAACATAATTTATTATTGCACTTCAAAAGGGGTAAACGACATCAACAGTGTAATAATTCTTTAAAACTCAAATAAAGGGAGCGACCTTGGTAAAACATCATCACCTGTAAACATGTTATTTAGAATCTGTTGTATTGTATTCAACATAAAACTATCAGGGTAGTTCCTGCTCAGCCTGCGCATCCGCACAGTCTGATGACTAGCTACCTAATCAAATAATACGACCATGAAACCTTGCCCGGCTTGATAGCGGACAGAGTAGCTCCCGACTAGACCGCACAGAAGCGCAGACTATGCGTTTGTTACGCAAAACGCGTATGGCAACGGACCCATGTATGAATGACTCGGCTCAAATCATGTATCATAAATCCATTTATGCCTAGTGGACTCTCCCATCCTTATAAAATGGATCAATTTATTTCCAAAATTTAGGATTTCTAGTATATTTATTTCTATATTTATAATATTTTTTTTCCTTTAAGCAAACAGCGCAGACCCAGATTAGACGCCGCATGATGCGGCGTCTCATCTGGGTCTACGCTGTTTGCCAATGCATTTTTTCAAGACACTAGGCGTAAATGGGTTAAAATCAAGACCGACATGCGTTGTCGGGATTTTGTGTTAACCACTGATTGCTTCTGCTTGTCCATTAATTCCTCACAGCCAATGACTTTCATTCTTAAGTAGGAACTAATTTCTAGAATACGTTACGACTTAAAAACATCAAGAAAGCGATAATATAGTTGTCCTTAATGCTGGTTTCCGCTGAGTTTTCCGTATTTAAAATGCGACACCATCTACGTTAATCTCCCTAAATTAGGACGAAAAGAAGCCATGTCGAACACACGGAAATACACGGCAATGATATATACGAAGTACTTAATTCGGAACATTGTTTGAATGATCTTTAAGCCGCAACTGAACGGTAATTTCCCTTTGTAATTGGAACGGTTATAAACTGCAAAGTGGAATTTTTTACCGACGGACCTAAATGTCGTGTCGAACAGTAAGAACAGCTTGAATGTAATCAAGTATGAGAACGTCATCCATTTCCAATGAAGTCACATCGCATTCAATCAATTCGAATAAGTGTATTGTATCCCATTTAAATACCAATATTTAGTTCACTGTTAACTCCAATACTCCTGATTTTTTGACAACAACAACGAAAATAACAAGACCTTTACAAGCAACAATAACAACAAGAAGACCGTAAAAATGAATAAGGCGACCTTAACCAAATGAGTTTCGTTATGCCATGTTTGAAGAAAAAGGAACTATTCGAAATCATTAATATAGTTACACAGTTCAAAGATATGTTATCGGTAATATTAGTATCTATTATTGTTTTCTTATGATTGTTATCTAGAATGTTCGATTCATATATCGTCAAGATCCAGTGACATATCACTTTAATCAGCAAAGGTAATAGCCTTTAATGTATATTGCGTCAATTAATTTTTTTCCAAATGCGAAAAACATGTATAATTATGTTAGCAGACGTTAACTACACATTATTGTAAGATTAAAAGGGTGAATTTGTCATCTCAAGACTAAATTTGCCAATGTAAAACAAGGCAGCGCAAGAGACAGTTATATCCCCCGTCCAAGATTCTTATATGTTTAAGCCTTTCAGTGCGGGAACCGAATTTTAAAGGCCTTTGCAAACAGTTTGGATCCAGATGTGACGCCACAGAACGTGGCGTCTCATCTGGATCCAAACCGTTTGCTATTCTGATAGTATTCTTTGAAAAAAATCGAAGAAAATGCTTATTTTACAAATTCAGCAGACGACATTTTAGCAGACGACAAATTTCCCAGCATGCAAAGGGTTAAGTCACCTTATCATTGAGTCTGCGTGGTTGACTCATGGACAACTTTTAAAGTACATGAACGTTTCGTATTGTAGATAGGAAGCATAATGAATGCTTAACATTTGAACTGCGAGTTGACCTTGACCTTAAGACGGCGTGACATTCTCATGCCCCTTGTTCATCGTCTTAATGACCGTTACATTGTAACCGGCTTTTCGAAAACCATTTAAATAGTCTAGGCGAGATTGAGCGAACAACACAAAATAGGTTTTAACTTTTGACCATGAACTTTTACCTTGACCCTGAGTTGCCGTAACTGACTCCTGTCGTTTGCACTTCGTCTAAAGACCTTAACATTTTGGACAAGTTTAATACAATTCTTCAAATGGCTGTACGAGATATGGTGAGGACTAAAACGCTTCAGTCTTTGACGTTTAAGTGTTACGTGTGGCCGCATGGCTGTCCCACCTGCCTTCGGCACATCGGCTCAATGAACTTAACAGGCTGACAAGTTTCACGAAAATCGTTTAAAGAGAATAGATCATATGTGACATACACGATAATTCAGGCTTCAAACCTTTGACCTTGAAATACGACATTTTAATTTGCGCTGCATAATTGACTCGTGCCTTCTTCACGCCGTCTTAATGCCCTTAACATAATAGGCAAGTTTCATTAAAATCCCCCAAAAGTATTACTGATATAGAGAACACACGACAATGTAACGGACAGATAATGAATGTGGGGGTATGAGGGGATACAGGAAAAGCACATCAAATCTATGTGAATAGGCATGTCAATAGTTCATGAGCACATTGAATTAATGAACAATATGAAGCGTACGATTATCTGCAAATGTGTTTTTAATTGATTTAAGCTAATCGACCTGTTTACATGTTATGGTGTAGATAAAACAAACATTGAACGTCCGCAAAAGCATACGTGTCATAATTAATTCGCACCTAGCGAAGTTGTATCGAGGTTTATCGCGAACATGTGGCCTAACGTTGTTTCAAAAAACACTTTAGCACAAACAAAATATAATTTGACATTATCTAATGTATTGAAACTTTGCGATAGCTAGGCACATATAGGATGAAATTATAAATGAATAAATTTAATTATATATATTTATTTATTTATATATACATATATACATGTACATTGCGCTACACTATGCGATGAAATGCATTTTGAAGTGCAATAACTATGACGGAATTTCAAGGGCTAGGTAAAAAGTAATTCGGTCTTTTGAGTCAATAAATTCCATAACTCAGAGCATTATTTGGGACGAGGGACTGGGACTTCCGTCGGTGAACAATTCTCTCCTCCTGTCACGTAACCATCCTACGTCACGTGACTCGCTCAACTGACCAGCACATCGCTGATGAAGACTATGTGATATAGTCGAAATATTCGAGTGAGCAAATATTGTTCTGAGTTATGGAATTTATGACTCAGATGATGAGTCCAGAGCAAGAGAACAACCTTCATAGTTTTTAGTTCGGTTTTCTTTCACAACGAAACAATGTCATCAAATCTGTCGTTTGTTACGAACAAAAGTCGCACAAAGTCCTTCCAGTAACATTGATTCCTGTAGTCTCTTTATTGGCACCAGGAACAACCACAGGCGACCCAAGGTTCGATCCCAAACCCCGGAGGCGTGTAAGTTTGGCTGATGGTCACAAAAGCGGATAGGCTAGGTTTCCACCGGGTAGATAGAGACCGCTAAATAGTTTTTTTCATTTGCTTCCTTTATACCACGGTATAAAGTCACATCAACGTTTTAATGAGTTAGTTGTTAGCCACTTTCTTCAAATAAAAACACAAATAGCACTTAAAGAAAACGATAAGTATAAACAAACAAGACGAATGTGGCGGACTAATAAGAAAATCGGAAAGACATTGTATTAGATAAAGGTGTCGATTTCTTTTCTAAGTCAATCATTTGGGTTGACTATTCTTGGAAAATTACAAGTTTGAAATAAAGCTACAGTAACCAATTAAATAATATAAATACACACTCTGTTCTCGTGTGTTTAAACGAAAAGACATAATATTTACCTACATAAAACAAATATGTACATATGTTCATATGCATATGCACACGTATTGAATTACAAGTGTTCCAAATTATAACTCTCAGGCATAACTTTATTGAGGTTTTTGTTTGAACAATTGTAAAGTGTAATAAATGTTAATAATTAGAACTGCGCGTTCAGTATTTGAGTCGCGTTTTGAGAAGACTGGACATAATGCATGTGCGTAAAGTGTCGTCCCAGATTAGCCTGTGAAGTCCGCTTTTATGACATTTTTCGTTTAAATGAAGTCTCTTCTTAGCAAAAATCCAATTTAGGCGAAATGTTTCGTCCCTGATTAGCATGTGCGGACTGCACAGGCTAATCCGGGACGACACTTTACGCACATGCATTAAGCCCAGTTTTCTCAGAACGCGACTCATTTTATTGTCTAGTTCGAGCACAGAACAGCCTTGTGAGGTGACATTACACTGTAATGTTACAATATAAATGTAAAGTATAATTAGTTGCGAACAGTACATAACAAGCAGGTCGTATAACGACATGTTGTGCCAAACGTCTGACATTTTTAATGGCAGCGTGAACCGAACTACTGGTTATACATGGGTAATCATTTCTCAAATTAGGATGAGAAGCTATAAATAAACCGTTGATATTTTAAGTGCCAATGTACTTTTCTAAGACGTGATATACACGCTTAGGTAAATTACTGATTTGGCTCAGTTCTAAAATATGTAAGTGTTTCGTTATGCAACTATGTGGCATGTTTCTCTTCTACCATAAATCACAGATAATTAACACGAAGAACTCCAGCTTACAAGGATCGACAGGTCGTTGTGTAAGATGTTAGGATTTGATTTTAACCACCGATTGCTACTTTAGCTTCTCAACTATATGCTATATCCATCTTTCGATATCAGCTCATTATCTTTAATTAAGAACTCATCTCCCAACTGCCTTTCAGCTACAGATACATCAAGCGAGCGATACAATATCTGATACAACTGCCTGCTGTTTCCTGATAGGTTTATGTAGTGAAACGTGCGCAGCCAATTATTTTAACCCATCTATGCATAGTGGACACTCCCATCTTTCTTAAGAGGATCAATTTGTTTCCACAGTTAAGGATGTCTAGTATATTTATTTCTATATTTAGAATATTTCTTACAGAAATTCCTTTAAGCAAACAGCGCAGACCCTGACAATATTTTATTAATCTTCATACAACTACACAGAGGTAATTTATCCTTACAGGTAAAATTGCTATAAATTTGCTGCACGAAAATGGTTTATTTGGAAAAACTAAATGTCTGGATGGTTTGCGTAACAAATAAAAATATAAGGGAAAAATAGATAATTCCATGATAAAAATTCAATATTAACATGCACGGCATTAAACAATTCACTAATGACATTTTATGAGATTTGCAAATCAAGTAATGACATATTAAGTGTCTTTTTTAGTGTCAAATGCAACTGATACTATGAAAGAGACATGTATAAAAACAACCACGATTAGTTTCGTTTTGTATTTAATGAAAATCACAGCGATTCTTGCACGCGGTGCTAATAAAACATTCGATTAAAATATTGATATTTGCCCGCAACGTTCATGAATGAAATCCCTGAACATTTTCGAATCAAGAAATGAGTCTGGCACGATGCTTAGATCTCGTGCAATCATTTATTTTTTACAGCGCAACGATTATATTAATCAGACATTGATTGAAGATTAATGAGAGATGAAAAGGGCTATATTTAATCTCGAGATGGAAATGGCCTGAATAAAATGAATGTGTGAGGTATATGTTGAAAAAGGAAGGTATCATCACAGCCGCGTGAATTGGCATATTCTGGTGGAGACATTAGCATTTCTTTTCGTCAAATCTACATTTAATTTGCGAATCATTTTTTTGTTATGTAAGGTATCAGGAATATTTGGTTGGTGTTATACCATATTTAGTGAGTTTTTGTATTCGCACTATTTGACAGATTTGCGTTGCATACTATAAGAGAGCAATTATTCACCTATATCAGTACGGGTGAACACTATTCAAATCATGTTTTAGTATACCAATCAGGATGGAATATACATCAAACTAATTTGTGTAAGATAAAAGATCAAACTTTTTTGGCGGTATTGATGTTTGAAGTCAATTCAATTTTATCAAACCTTTTGCTTTTAAATCCTTTTTCCTACAAGAATCTAAGCTAAAGAAAGTCTCAATTTGAAGGAAGTTTATACCAAATATGTGACAACTTTAGCGATGCAGGTTGACAATCGGTTTATGTTAAAAACAACTGTATAGAATTCCATATAATCACATAGCACTTAGTGGTTTCAACTAAAAAAGATCTTTAAAGATATTTCGATATATACATGTAAGTCTATATAAGTCATGTGATCCACGAGGTCAGGGGTATTGGAATTATTTTAAACAAACTTAAAAGGACTGTGTTGCAATCCAAATATTAAACGTATGGAACTTGAAGTTTTCAGAAAAAGATTTTTAACCCTTTGCATGCTGGGTAATTTGTCTTCTGCTAAAATGTCGTCTGCTGAATTTCTAAAATAAGCATTTTCTTCATTTTTTTTCAAAGAATACTATCAGAATAGCAAACAGTTTGGATCCAGATGAGACGCCACGTTCTGTGGCGTCTCATCTGGATCCAAACTGTTTGCAAAGGCCTTTAAAATTCAGCTCCAGCGCTTTAAGGGTTAAATAGCAGTTACGCCTTCGAATTATTCATTGCCAATGCCACCACCAGATTGTTTGTACCCCCAGAAATATCATGTATACAAACTTTGTTTAGAATTCGTTTAAAATACATGTTTTGTATACTAAAATATACGTACCGATAACATATTTGGACCATTCGGTGTCAACAATAATCTGTGAAGTACATAATACATACTCATTACGATAGAAAGTCTTAGATGTTACTTTACATTTTACTTTCATAAGGATATGCTAAACGATAACAAAGCGCTCGCGTTTACTTAACGAGAAAAATAAAGTAAATTATTAAATTACAATGTAATAATGTTTCTAGGCTGATATAAAAACATCAATACACATTATTATCCGCCTAAAAGCTTATACATTAGTTGCAAGATAAACCAAATATTGATTCAGCAAATGACTATATGTGTCTTGTTCTGAGAAAACTGGGCATAATGCATGTGCGTAAAGTGTCGTCCCAGATTAGCCTGTGCAGTCCGCACAGGCTAATCGGGGACGACACTTTCAACTTAAACTAGATTTTCGGTAAAATGGGCTTTCTTTAAACGAAAAATACCATTAAAGCGGAAAGTTACGCATATGCATTTTGCCCAATTTTCACAGAACAAGACACATATAGTCTTGTAAAAAAGGGCCCCATACTCAGAAGTATTTTTAGCGTAATAACGCAATACATGCCATTCTGTATCTTTATTCCCGCCAGTTGTTGTCAGCGAATCTTTCTGTAACGGTGCAGATATACACAAGTGTGCGTAATGTTTAACGTTCAAAACTTCTAACAAGACATAACCAACGAAATATTGACATATTATAATACGTATGCACAATTCAATTCACAAATAAATATGGCGATATTTTATTTAAACATATTAAACATGTCAACAATACAATACAAAGTTTTTAAATGAAAACCGGCTTTATTGAGGATGATAACTTTGACATCCGCATCATTAAAGTTTATTAAGGTAAGTGCAATATATGTTACAACATGAAAATATACTTCACATTTAATGGTGGCTTAGCGTCCTTGTAGAGACGGGGATTTCGTTCCATGGTGAATGGTAAATTCATGTGTTTATAGACTGATTATGATACTAGAATCAATCTTCAATCCCCCACCCCCGATCACTGGGATATAAATCGTCCGTTTACATTCGCCACAGTTTGCTGCCACGGCACATTGGCTTTTTTTTCTCTCACAGGTAACCATTTATACTCCTGTGTGAAGAAGAGCAAGCGTGGGATTAATTTTTGCTCGTGAAAAATCCCGGTCTGAGCGGGATTTGAACCAGGACCTTCCGCTTCCTAGACCAGCATCCTACATGTACCACTAGACAAGGGCGCGAAGGTGTGTTTATATGTAACGCCAAAACCGCATCTTGGCATTATACTAGTATGTATGTTGGGTCAAGTTTGATTAAAACGTTGGGGCAAGTTTGATGAACACATTGGGTTAAGTTGACATTATGATATTGATAGTTTATTTCACATGTTCCAAAAGGTCAAAAGACCCATGAGGACAACATATTTACAAGCAATAAATGGCAAGACAGCGCTTACAAAGTGAGAGCAGGATGACAGAGGGTAGTTATAAACTTATAAGTAAAAGCTGGAGATCTTTTACAAAAAACCCATGAGGACAATATATGTTTCTTGTACAAGCAAAAAACAACAAAACTGCGCATACAAAGTATATGATAATACACATATACATGTAGTTGGAAATAGTGCAAAAACAAAAACAAAAACGTTTTAATACATTAGAGCAGGATTACAGAGGGTAGTTATAAACTTATAAGTAAAAGGTGGAGATCTTTTACAACAAAACCCACGAGGACAATATATGTTACTTGTACAATGAAAAAACAACAAAACAGCGCATACAAAGTATATGATGATAAACTTATAGGTTAAGATAGTGCAATAGACGTTTCATTATATGAAACAGGGTTACAAAAGTTAAAATAAAATTATAACAAGGTTAAGATATTCTTGGAATTTAAAAGATTTAATGTTATTATAAAATAGGGCCCTACTGAAGTCACTTAATCGACTTGACCATTTTTGCACAAACGTGTTTTTAAGACGCTGATTGACTGTCGACAAGAAAAGTTTCACATTTCCGACGCCCTGCATTATCCAGATATCCTGAAATCCCAGGGAACACAATAGAGCTTAAACTTGTGGTCTTGTTTGGGTTATTTTCAAAGTCGTTTTTCAGCAAATTGTAAACTTTTTTGGAAAATTTGTTTTCATTGCATTGCAATAGTTTTATCCAGTATTTGATCATGTTAAATTGCCTAATATTCTGCATGGACACCCTCCCCAGCTCACCATATACAAAATCATTCTGCGTACTTCTCTTAAAGCATAGAGTATTTTTGCAAAATTGTAAATGTAAACGTTCAATGGCTTGGCCTTTGTTAAATCCCCAGACTTCGCTACCATAAT
Organism: Dreissena polymorpha; assembly: GCF_020536995.1. Classification (NCBI taxonomy): domain Eukaryota; kingdom Metazoa; phylum Mollusca; class Bivalvia; order Myida; family Dreissenidae; genus Dreissena; species Dreissena polymorpha. The sequence goes on from NC_068362.1 coordinate 54,764,672, forward strand.
AAATAGGAACAATAAGTTTTTCAAATAAGTCTTACCTGTGTTTGACAGTCACATCTGTAAATTTGTGTAAGTATTTATTCATTTTAAATATAGCTTTAAGTGCTTGCCCTGATAGGGTGTTCTGTGCTTCATTAAATGTAAAAACTATGCCTAAATATGTAAATTTGTGAACAATTTCTATAGCGTTATGTTTATATGTAAATGCTAGGTTTTGATAGTTTCTTCCACCTTTACGGAAAATCATTACTTTCGTTTTTGACGTGTTAACAGTGAGTTTCCATTGGTTACAATATTGTTCAAGTAAATTAAGACTAGTTTGCAGTTCTTGACTGCTGTTTGCAAAAATTACAATATGATTAGCATACAAAATTAGAAACATTTTGAACGTGTTTACAGCAATACCCGGTAAGCCGCTGTGAAGGTAGATGTCTTCTATATCATTTAAAAACATGGCAAACAAAAACGGGCTTAAACATTCACCCTGACGTACCCCGAGCATGCATGGAAAACGTTCACTTAACATATTACAATATTTAACACGTGATGTAGTTGAGTCATACATGGCGCGTATAATATTTAAAACCCTACCTCTAATTCCTAATTGTATAAGTTTCAACCACAGGTTATCTCTTGTAACATAGTCAAATGCCTTCGAAACATCTATAAAGGCACAATATAATTGTTTTCCTGAATTTAATATATGAGATATGAGACCATGTAACACAAAAATATTGTCTACTGTGCTCATTGTCGGCCTAAATCCTGACTGTGCCTCAATGTAAACATGATATTTTTCGGCCCAATTTGACAAGCGTAAATTCAAAATTCGTGTAAATAATTTACCTAAAGTGCTCAGTAATGTTATGCCCCTATAATTGTTAACATCATTCACATTTCCCTTTTTATGTTGAGGCACTACAAATCCTTCTGACCATTCAGTTGGAAAATATTCAATTTCAAATTTTTTATTTAACAATGACTTTTACAAAGGAAGTAACACAGCTTTACCATAAATGAAACACTCATTAAGGTAATCATCTGGCCCGCCACATCTATTTGTTTTTAAATTATGAATGCCTTTTAAAATTTCATCGGTTGTAATACAAACATTTAAGTCATCAAACATACATGTCAGCTCATCGCGCTCGTATCTTTCAATAAAAAACAAAACATCATCAGGTGTGAAGAAATGTGTTTCTGGGTTATTAACCGCTTTAAAGTACATCTCAAAATCAGACAAAGGTATTGTCGATGGTTTAACATTGGCACAGCCCTTCAACATATTCCAATACACTTTCGCGTTTTTATAGCGAGCATTTGTTAATTCGGTTGTTTTATTTTTATCCTATTCATACGTACATTTATGTAAACATGTTTTATTTTGACTTCTTGCTGTAACCATATTTACTCTATTTGTATCCGATTTATTTGTACGGTAAATATTTAGCATAAGATAAAACATATCTCTTTTTATAAAACATTCTTCGTTAAACCATTTATTATTAAATGTATGATTTTTATCAGATGTTTTACTTGGTTCGGCAATTATGTCAAGTCCAGTATTCAGTCTGTTTATTCAAGTTTATTTTGGGTTTCGTCAAATTAACACAACACTATGTCAACTTAAGCCAACATAATGGTAACATAAATGAAAATAATGTTAACTTGACTGAACATTATGTCCACTTAACCAAATATAATGCCGATATTATGTTAACTTAACCTAACATACTAACCCCATCACAGTTTTAACTTAACTCAACACAATATTACGTTGACCTAATATAATGTCAACTGACAAAACAGATCAGTGTGTCTCAACAAAAAGTATATTTGGCGTTCCATATCTGTAAGTTGCCAGCTATAAGGTGTTCAATTATCGTCATTAATAATGTTTATTCGCTCACGAATAAACTGTCTTATTCAACGAAAACGCAATTTTCCTAAGGGATCGCCGAAACCCGAACCCCAATTTTACAACCGATCCTACCCAGTCTACTCGAACACATAGACTCGTCCACTAAGTATAAAACCACTGCCCGTGCAGATTGTCGTTCTTTTACTAGCTCCTCGCATCACAGGGTAGGTCGCGCTATGGTTTACAAGTTAACATTTACCACCCACCCTCCCACTTAATTTTTTATTGTAACACGATGCTTGCCAGATTTTTGTTACATTCCAGTGTTGTCGAGAATTACGAGCTCCATTAGAAAGCCACATCGTCATGGCTGGGACTTATAACAGCGTACAGCACACCGTCAGTCTGTCCAATGGTCTACTTAGTTTGGCCCCCGACGACAGGTTCCTGTGTAATTGACTGTACCAGTGTTAGCGAATTTGCTAGACTTTGATCAGTAAACTTTTGTTAATATTGGTTGTTTTCGGGTACAGTTTTCCAGAGTTATTTTACATTCAGTGAAGTTTTATCTCTGGTTTTTACTCTGGCCTTGAAAACACCATTTTAGGATAACGAATAGAGGTGATATATAGGCATAGTTTCCACGTTTCCCGCTTGTCACGGGGGATAGACATTATGTACTTAAATTTCCCGCCGTTCTCGGGGGAACCTGTATAATACAATTGATCCCAGCCTTGACATTATTATGCCAAACCTTTAAGATGATAAATTGCGTAGTTAAACTGTTTGGCGTTTGTCGTTGAATAAATGTAACTTGCGTTTAAAACATGTTTACTCGACACCCGATTAAACCAGAACCTGCTATATGATTGTTTCAATTTTTACTTCCTAGAAAACACGTTTACATTTTCTTAACCAAAGCGATGGTCGTGTAATTGAAAAACACTATTTTACCACTGAAGTATTCGGACATGATTAAAATGGGTAGATGTTGTGATATGTATTTTAATGAAATTACCTAGTTATTTTGTACCTCACTATTGGGAGATAAAACGAAAGTAAAATAGAAGAAAACATAAAAATGCTTCTTCCGCTCTCAAAACACCGCATTTATGCGGAATGTTTCTGTAATAAATCATGTTTAATCGTTTTGAAGAACACACTGGTGTTAATTGTGAATATGTCGTTGCAATAGGATACTTAAATGTAACAGCAGATTGGTGTGTTTGATGTAAGAGTCTCATCAATATGGTATCATTAATCTTAATCAAGAACTCATTTCCAGAATACATAACTCACCTTGATACACCCAGCCTGTGACAGTTTACAAGACCTTGATATTGCATTTAGATATATTTCTTAATTACCAATGACCAGCCAGTTCTTTCAAGCAAAGTTATTTTGTTATACAAACGGAAATATAATAAAAGTCAGACGATGATACCTTTCCGGTACAGAGTTAGCCTTATCTTCAAAAACAACCAATAAGCAATGATAATAGTCATAGCTACGGCTGTACAGTAGGACTTAAATTTCCACTCAGATAATTAACCCAATTAGTGTAGCCTCGTTCTGTGAAAACTGGGTTTAATGCGTATGCGTAAAGGGTCGTCCCATATTAGCCTGAGCAGCCCGCACAGGCTAAAAAGGGACGACGCTTTCCGTGTTTAAGGAAATGAATATTTTTAGGAAGTGTCTTGGAAATGAAAATCAAATTAATGTGAAAAGTGTCGTCCCTGATTAGCCTGACTGCACAGGCTAATCTGGGACGACACTTTACGCACATTCGTACAGTCCAGTTAAATTCGAGGCTTAGTGAATGGAAAGCGGTGATCAGTAGGATCCTCATTTTGAACTGACGACCAGGGATTTACAAACGAGACAGGGATACCATACAATCTGGTCACAGTCGTAGCTTTTGAAGATTTTAATGCATAGGAACAAATAAACTAACACAGAAACACCATACCATTATTAATCTATGCGTAATCTATATTTAAAAGTATAATTCTATATAATAAATACAGATTGAATATATAAAATGCAAGTACAATTTATGAAACTTTCCACACTTATATGTCCTCATATTAACGAGTATTGCTATTTTTATGAAAAATACACCTACATGGCGATGAATAAAGCCGATATAGAGGATTAAAGTCATTCATAGCTACATCCTGATGTTAAGATAACGTCAATCTTTAATTTTCTAAAGTACACCGGTTATATTGAATAGCTGATTAATGGGAATGTAAAAATGAAACAGATTCTACTTAATCGCCACTTAAACTTGAAAGGGGCAAAGAACCATGTAACGAGGCTTTTTCAATGACATAATGTGGACACTCTTTGGAAAAATAGGATGTACATATATAGGAAATTTTCGCCCCATTGGTGAAAAAGGTACCATGTGACATTGAAATTAGAAGGCAGATGGTACCTTTTTGCACCAAAAGGGCGATTTATTATGTTTTACATATATATAAGCACTCTGTGATAATCGGGCTTAATGAACGTGCGTAAAGAATTGTCCAACGCAAAACAATAACTTCAATATCAACAAAGAAGAACATAAACTATATAGAGAATACTAGGTTAGAAGGCGAGCGCTTTCGGTGTTCGAGCCGAGCAACATAAACTTCTCTGTATTCAACGCTTATCCTAGTATTCTATTTATCCCATTTGATTTTTTTTAACGTGACATTTAACTAACCTTAGCCTAACAATTAGTTTAATTTATTCTTAAAAATCGCTTAAAATCTAACGAATGTAACCATGCGTAGTGATATAAATGTATTTATTCTGGTACGCAAAATAGTCTTAAAAAAATCACACACAAACTGTAAAACTAGTAAAAATATCACCATATGCCTCGATTCAATTTTACGCAGCATGCAAATTGTAACACATTACGACCGCGGAAAGAAGATTTTACTTTACTATAATTAATTTTATTTTCGAAAGAAAATGATCAAAATCCAATAAAGCGGCGATTGCTCCTGACAAAATGATGTCGATGTCAACATAGATTCTACATGTACATTATCGACGAGTAAACAGACAATTGCAGCGACTGACACTTAATTTGACTTAATATGCAGGGCAATACGTTTTTCGACTTCGGGCGACAAAACGTGTTTTTTTTTATATAAAGTTATGGGTATGCCGTGTGTGATCCAATGCATCAATGGCCCCCATGTTTAAATCATTTCCCCGAGAACAGGGAACGATAAAATTACAAACAAAAACCAAAACACGTTCGAACTAGTATCTTACCTTTAATTATCCTTTAAAACCCATCTTATAATCCATTTAACTCAATAATTGGCGATTTTGCATCTAGAGTCTTTAATAATTATTTTAGCATAGTTAAATAAAGACCCCTTATGCCATCCTTTCACATCATTGATTATAAAAAACAATACTGAAATTAATACTGATATAATATTACAAAGAAACTGATTCTAAACAATATCTTAATTTTACCTCGTGTCATAATAAACACACAAAGATAAATATTCCTTTCACTTTAGCGAAACGGATCTGCACCATAGTTTCGAATGATAAACTTAAACTAAAACGTTTAAATGAACTTAAGCATTCCCTTATTCAAAGAAAATATCCACAATCTATTATAAATACAGGTATTAAAAAAGCACTTTCCATCCCTAAACATGAATTACTTTCAAAATCAACACAAAAAGACAAGAGTAATATAATTCCATTTATTTCAACACAAAATCCAAAAAATAAAGAACTGTTTGGCGTATTAAAAAACAACATTGACATTTTACAAACAGACCCGGTTATGAATAAAATAACTTCAAATCAGAAGATAATAAAATGTAAGCGACAGCCACCTAATTTAAAACGTCTGTTAACCAAATCTTACTTTTCATCTCAAGAACCAAGAGTATCCAAATGTAATGACCCTAGATGCGCCCTGTGTGGTTATATTATTGAAGGGAATTCTTTTGATTTTAATGGCAAAATGTTCAAAATAAAAACTAATATGTCATGTGATATACAAAATGTGATTTATGTATTAGTATGCAATGGATGCAAACAATATTATATAGGCCAAACTGGCGATAAACTTAGAAATAGGCGATCTGTCCATGAACAACAAATGCGAGACCCCTCAACAAGACAGATGCCTTTAAGTAAACATTTAGATGAATGTTCACATAATGAACCGAAATTTAAAATATTTCCATTTTATAAGCTATTTTCGAACAATATTTCAGCTAGGTTAGCAAAAGAACAACATTTTATACATGTATTTAAACCCAAATTAAATTTCATTTAATATTTATTGACGTTATGACGTCATAATTGATATGACGTTACATTTATATATATATATATATATATATATATATATATATCTACAATAGATAGATATAATATCTAATATAATTATGCTTAGATCTTAATGTTCAAAGTTTCGTATTCCTTTTGTTGGTACCAAAGCATTATATAAATCAAACACTGTTGATATTTAAACATTTAATGCTGTTGTTGTTTTGTAACAGCTCACAAAAATGGTATTTTTATTGATTTACATATACAATTATCTGTGTTTCGATGTGAAATATTTACTGCTAGTTTATGTATGGGACGGAACTCGTATAGTGAACATAAAGAGAGTACAGCTAATCGACGGAACAGATGATGATTATGGTTGGTGTTTCGGAAAAAAAATATATGAAATGTAAAATGCATATAATGACAATAAGTAAGTTTGAATTAGTAAGTTAGTATGTTAGAATCGTGGTATCGAATAATGCCTGCTTCGCACTTTCATTTTAGTCATATAAGGAAATCTGCCCCTCCAACTTGATGCCATGTTTTCAACAGACCGAAAACATTCCTCGAACTTGCCCGAGATATTATTAAGAAATTGTCCTTTACCAGTTCAGTCTTATGAAGATTGGAAAAAAAACGTGACGTCAAGAGAGTTCAGAAGTGTTCACGTTACCCATATCAGGAGGACTCTGGCGGCCTTGTTTTTTAAAAGACCAAAACCATTTTTTAACGCGACCGATACATCTTTAGAGGACATATTTTTTTTTATAAAGATTCATGAAGACTATACGAAAATGTGTGCTCTAGCGTTGCAATAAGCTCGTACTAAAGTACTACAAGACTAATTATCCAACTCCAAGCGGTGAGGAATATTAATGGATCAGAACCATTTCCGAACTCGACCGAGGAATCGTTAGAGCAAATGTTATTAGCAATTTTCATGATTATGAATTCTAAAGTTTTCACAAGCTTTTTCTTTAATTTGGGCTTCTGCTCTAGTTTGTCATCCTTCGTCATCTTGTTCTGAACTTTCCAACGTATCATTAAGACAAACGTACTGACCTAGTTTAATTAAATTTGGGCAAACAATATTACCTATGTTGTGTTCACAAGATAAATGTTAAAACGATACATTACGCACGAGGGACAATAAGTGATCAATAAAGCTCACCATGAGCATGATGTGCGAAGGTTAGCTTAACATATGATTGTTTTGCGTGTCCGATCTGTTACTTAATCATTAAACATGATTTGAATTCTTACTCACCAAGAGTTGTTGAAATAAAAAAATGTAGACACATCCAGGCTCAGAACACACATTAGTTAGCATACATGTATGTAGAGTCGCCTTAACACCTTACATACATGTGTAAACTCAGACAACTTGCTATACAGTAAACATAAATGTTCCCCCTGTAATACAATAGTCGCGCTGCACCCACTGGTATGACAGGTGTGCACCGCAGTTAAACAGTAACATCCGCAATGCGATCTTTCACCGATATGACATTATAACTCACTTGCAAGTGTTTTGCTAAATATAAACTGAATTCAATAGTTATTTGGCAACGGGTTGATTAAAGATAAATTGATACGCCTCTCCACTTTCGCGCAAAAATAACCATAAAAGTGCAACGGCTAGGCAATCCTTATGCAATATACCTTTCCTTATGTTCGGCATCATTAAATTGCCATAAAAATCATTCATATAATTTAGGTATCTACCGCAAAACTACATTAAAATATAATAAACGTGTTGTGTATGTTTATATTAAGCTGTTTATATTAAGTAAAGTCATCGACGAGACGTCGGTTGTGGTAAATGGGTTAAGGTTCTTACAACGGTTTGAAAAGGCCAATTTTCAACGTTTGTCTTAAGTATCGTCCTTCCACAGTTTTTTTCCAATACATTTTATTACAAAACTGTAAACAAATACATATAGGAATACATATGTACCACAGCTAAAGTCATACGCTATCTAAATAATTAAAGACAGTGGCATACAAAGAAATTAGCATATTAAAGTGGGAACAAATTAGACCTTTACCATACAAGAAAGAAAGAATGACTTTATAATATAATAATAGTTTAAACCTAACGCTTAATGTATTAGTAAATGTTTATAATATTATAAAAAACACATGCATTCCCTCTCTATATAATACTAATATGGGTGTAAATATTTCTTGTGTTGATAAACAAGATCACGGGAAGTATTATGTCTTTGTTGGAGATAACATTACAAAACATAACAACGAAAGAACAAAGCTTCCCGTCAATAGTTAAACGATCTTAAAAAGGTAGGAGCGAGTTCTTCGTTTTAAAGAGCTTGAACGTTTTATCTAATACGTATATTTTAGCATTTCAATTCGAGAATTACAATGAAATCAACAAAGAGCATTACAAAGACACAGAACACCGAAACATATTCCATGCATTGGTAAAGGTCAATCGTTCTTAAAGGGGCCTTTTCACAGATTTTGGCATTTTTTTAACTTATTCATTAAATGCTTTATATTGATAAATGTAAACATTGGATCGTAAAAGCTCCAGTAAAAAATCAAGAAAAAATTTAAAAAAAGGAAAAGAACATTGCCCGGAGCAGGTTTCGAACCAGTGACCCCTGGAGTCCTGCCAGAGTCCTGAAGTAAAAACGCTCTAGCCTACTGAGCTATTCCGCCGAGTATACTTTATTGACGTATTTTATACGTTATATAAGCAATCTTCGTAGTTTCACAAAATTTAACGACAAAAACAGAACTCTCCAAATTATTCAATCGTTTCGCGTTGCAACGCTTTATAATTTTTAGGTTTTAAAATCGTAAAAAGATGCATATAATGGCTATATTAGAGCATGGTTAATGCTCAGTATTACTGTTTCCTCACAAATATCAAAACTAAAACGAAAACTTACGAATCTGAAACAACTTTTTTCAATTTTGTCAATTTACCAAAGCGTGAAAAGATCCCTTTAAGAGACAGCGAAAAGTACACACCCATTTCACCAAAATCTTCCTCGTTTGTAAGTAATTCCGTTTATACGTTTCTATAATTTGAAATTAAATCGCTTGTCTCATCGAATTTAATACATGTACAAACTATCTGTACTTTGTACGATCTTTGTTTACTAATTAATAGGCCCCTAGAATCTGACAAGAGTTTACCGCATCGTTACGATAAGTAATACTAAACTGACATTTTTAACAATTTCAATTTAGTTTCATGTATGTTGTAATCAGTGTTTTGGTCGATATAGACACTGGATTGAAGTATTGAAAAATATTTCGAAACTGGATGTTTTAAGTTACATACGCAAATATTACACAGTGAAACATAATATGCGTAACAAGGTGATGTTTTACAAATATTTTCGTATGTACGGTTTGTAACGCATACAACATATTACAACGTAAAGCATATTTAAATAAACTGTAAGTTTGTATTCATTCAAATGATGTCCTGATCAGAAAACATGGGGTCTATATATGAATAAACTTTTAACATACTTATCAAAAGTACATGTACAAATCCATCTCAGAATGTTTTTGAACTATTTTTGGATTCGTGCGCTACCCTAATGTTTTTGTATCATTAACCTTAATACGTCTAAGAAGTTACACATTGCTTTTCACTGTGGTGTTTATATTGCTAATGCAGTTTCCACAAATATGATTAACCACGTGATGTAAAAGCAAGAGTTTAAAAGAACTTTCACTTGGCTCAGTTATGCAATATGTAATTCTTCCTCTGGCAAACCATCGCAATTATGTGCCATAATAAATAACAAGAGATACTTTTCTGTAATAAATCATGTGTCATTATTTGCAGAACACGCGTACCAAAAGTCTTTGCATCAGAATAAATAAATAATTTTAACCAATATTTGTTGTTGCTTGCTGTGAAATTTTGATGTATAAAAACTAAAAACGTCATAATAAAGAACTCATTTCCATAACACTTAACTTCTGGGTGGATGGAAACCAAACGGGGGATCATTATGATGTTTATCTATTGCTTTGCGATATGTTCCGGAAAACAGTTCGGAACTACTTGCGCATTATTTATTGTAAATTTACACAAAAGTAGCGATGTCTTGTACACAGAGATAAATGTAAGCACGAAAGTAGTAAATGGGGACATTGATTTTTTTAAAATACCGAAAAGTAATTTCAGATATTAACCGGAATCAGAAATTGCAACGTGAGACATTATGCAATGACTTTTGTGTCACAAATCTTCAGTGATGAACACGTTTGGAAGGCGTGCATTTACAGCCACGTGGAAATGTATACTTACAAAAAGTAAACGAAACGTGATGATAACTGCTGTGGGTCACGGTCCGCACATTTAAGATAAAAATAACATTTTTATAGCGTAACAAATAAATTATAGATATCATATGCATGGTTACATTGCATTCAAAAAGCAACTTTACTGGGTGGAGGTGGTGATTTTGCTGTTTTTTATCTGTTGCTAATTTGACTTTTTTTCAATAATTGTGAAAATAGTTTTTATAAAAGAGTCAAATAACAACATTTATAACACAGACAAGTTTTCAACCCACTTTCCAATTTAAAGTGTTTTTTTTTAATAACCGAATTACAGTAAAATGACAAATTAGCATTTTTAATAAAATCTTTTAATGTACTGTGTCTACTTAAATGTTCTTCAAATATGTCGATAGATGGCGCACGCCAACATTCATGTTCTAGGCATACAGATAACAAATTTTAATATGATTATAGGTTACAGTACACTAAATAATTGAGGTTTGCAATACTCAATAATTTAAAACGGCAATTTCATACTCTATAAAATCAAAGTACTGACAGTACTGGTGTAATGATGCTTTTGAAGAGGATGTATATAAAAGCATCAATTTAAGTTTATCTGCATCACCACAATTGTGTATGTGGGTACACAAATTTGGGTATGAAACAATTTGGGTACGAAAACAAATTTGGGTACGAAAAAAATTGGGCACGAACAAAAAAATGGGTACGAAAAGTGTGGGTACGACATTTTTTTCTGGTCACGGGGAAGCAGTTCCCCTGGGCAACTTGACCCATTAAGCGAAAATGGAAGACGGTTTTATACATTCTCGATCAAATTTAAAAATAAATACATTTGGGGTTTTCCCAGCGTCACAGCGTTTGAAGTGCCACCTGGCAGTTTCGTGGCTGGCTCCTGTGCCGAACCTCTCGATAAATTTAAAAGAGGACGGGTACCAAGCTGCCTTTACCTTTATCGATGATAACCAGCGAGGTATGCCGATTGAGAACATTTAGCTAACTCAATCGGACTGGCTCGGTCTTTTACATAGGTTGCCATTGTGTTTTTTTTTTCATGGTATGATAACTTAGACGAGCTGCTTCGCTGAAGCAGCATCGTCAAAAATCATATTGATTTACAAGAAGACATGCTTTGAATAAACAACAATCGTTATGTTGTTCTTTTTTCGACCTGTACGCAGGTCATGACGTTTATGAAAAAAACACCTTGCGCGAAGTAGGGTTAATATCGGTTAACTATCGATTGAAAAGTAGCCGGAAAAATGAAAAAGGATCTTTAATACGTTCATTTTTTTTCGTAATTCCACATGACTTACTAGATTTTTGTCTGTAATGCATTCATATTAAAACAAGTATGCATGATGTAATTCCATGTAAAAAATATATTGTACAACAAAATATTATTTTTCCGAATTCATGTTCTCTGTCTTTGTTTACGAGGATATTGTACTACGTCATCAATATATGCGTACTTTACGAAAGAAGCCGAGGAACATCGGATATAGCAAATATGTACGAAAATATATATAATAAAAAATAAATAAATAAATAAATATATATATATATATATATATATAATAAAAAATAAATAAATAAATATATATATATATATATATATATATATATATATATATATATATATATATATATATATATATATATATATATATATATATACGCGGTTGGTTTACATTCAGAAATCGATCGCGATTCTTTTTAATAACTATATAGATTTTCCGTAAGCAAAATGGATGAAAAAGATCCTTGTCTGAACATACAACGTCCATTAAAGCCGCGTAAAAGGTTTGTTAATCGTGCACATGCAATATACACAGCATAATACGAGCATGGTTTAGTCATTAAATGTTTATTGGTATTCAACTGCGTTAATTGTATAACATTTTAAGAGTGGAAGATACCCGCTTAATTTAACCGACGTTAAAACCACACTGAGAATGTGAAAAAGAGATCTATATCAAAGAATTTCTCTCAAGCATTTTGTGAGCTTGTATCAGGTCGATTGACAATCAAATACCCTTTTTAAGAACCACGGATCTGAGGTTATGTGGCGGGAAAAGATATAGATAAATCCATGTGCTCAACACTTCAACATGTCAACTTCTAGATAAAGCAAACAACCAGTTAACTTTTGAGATACATGCAATAAAAGCACCTCGATATTCAAATATATGACACGTCTTTCTGCAATGACTTACACATGGTTAAAATTAAAACAACACTTTATTTTACTTTTTTTGAAACATCTGTAATGATAAACTCACAATAAAACATTATGTCTTCGCTTTGTCAGGTTTCAAATGAATTGGAAAGTCGCAATAGTGAAGCAGCGAATTAATAATTCCATGTTTAAACTATTTTTCAAATTGAAATATGAATACGAATTACTTCCCCCAGAAACATCAGTTATGCGTAAGAATTCATAAAGATATTATAACTATATTTCATATTTAATATATAGGTTTGAAACCTTTTTCAACATGTTCGCTTATATCTATTTTATTTTTCAAACTTGAATCTAAGATTTCATTACGATGTGAGTGTTTCATTCTGTTAATCATTTTCAACAGCTGACTGCAATCTGTATTTTCCATTAGAAAATTTAAATTTAAACCCTTACCACGGTATATATCTGGACTAATCGTTTCAGTAAAATGTACCCGATAATCTATTTCTGAGAAAGACAAAACGATCAGTACAGAGAACAAGGATCGAGTAGGTATATCGTTTACGATAGGTGAGGCAATGAAATACGTCACCAAAATTATCACGCAAGTATTTAGGCTTTAAAAATACAATGGGTGGCCTCGTTTTTTGTATGCAGAAACCTATTGAACTATAGACGTAATATGTATTCTCTTACTAAAAATACAATACAATCAAAACTCATAATGGTATACGTGTATTCGTGATACAAATAAAGAAAGTAAAAGGCATTACGCCATTCAAATCGACTTTATTTATATATTGGACAGAACATAAATATTAAACAGACCAATACTTTGCAAAGCATTACGCTATTGCATTTGTTTTAATATACAGAGGGGGTAATCACGTGACAAACAAGATGGCGACGTCCTTGTCGAGGCAGGTATTTTCGTCGTTTTATACCCTGTATTACTTGTATTTTTTTTATTCCGCTCACTTTCCATCCATATAAAGAAGAAAGTTACAAGCTTTTATTTCATAGTAAAATTCGTTCTATATCGCAAAATTTCTTAGCGGAATAACTTAATAAGGGCTCCACTAAGAAAATTTGCGCGGAGTAGATATGTACAGCGAATTTAAATACGAAATAAACGCTAATCACCTTGTTACTGATTTGGCTGGAAAGTGAGCGTCATTTAAAAAATAAACAGAAGTAATAAATGGGTATAAAACGGCCAAAAATAACCGTCTCGGTATGGCCGTCGCCATCTTGACTATCACGTGATTACCCCCTCTGATATTGTATGTGATTTATTTATTGTCAGCTATATTATTTAAATTGTATTACGTAACTGTAATGGGTTTAACCGGTTTTACACTTTAAATTCTCAAGTATGTGATAATATTTTTATTTAAAATTAAATTACAATTATTGTGTTGCCTATATCCGATTGCACAAACATCGTTAAAGAATTCCGTAGTCACAGGTTTGACCCCAAGCTACTTCGTCTTTCGCGACTGACTTTATGGATGCATTGTACGATGTGCTTCACAATAACTTTCAAATACTCGTGTGCATTTTGCTATTTCTCACCTCCTACAAAATGACCTAATCCGATTGGCTTATAGCGGTCGAGTGCCCAAGGTGTATTTTCCATACACCCCGAGTAATTTCCATACACCCCGAGTAATTTCCATACTCCCCGAGTAATTTCCATACACCAGGAGTAATTTCCATACTCCCCGAGTAATTTCCATACGCCCCGAGTAATCGAGTCGTCGTTGAGATATACTCGTTGCACAGTAAGTATCTGATGGTGTATGCGATATACACCCAGTGTAACTAAATATATTGTCCGTACTCCAACTAACGTGTTTTCTGTGCTCGGTGGCGAAATGGGATTTATAGAATCCAAGAGTAATCGATGAAAATGTTGAATACAAGCACCAAATGGTGATCGAAATATATCCGGCTTTCAAGAACTCGAGAAATAACATCAAACGTACATTAGCTTACATACTGTTTGGCACTCGTGGTAATAAACGCCTATCGATATGCCATAGTGATTTGATTTCAAATGTAGCACATGTTACGTATCACTTTGTTAAATGGGATAGTTCAATTGATTCGAATAAATCGGAGAAATCGTCCTAAAAGACATATACAAGAATGATATTAGAAGATTTGCGTTTTATGAAGCAACGTACTACACAGCGTTTCAGCAATTTACATAGTATAAAACAATACCCCTGTTAATATTTAAGTAAACATCACGGCGTAATTACAACTGTATATGAAAAAAGTCACTGTCGGCTCTGAAATAACCCCGCATGTCACTTTCTGATAAGGCACTGTCAGTTCGGCATCTAGAACTGGTTTCCTATTAATTAAACAGTAAACGATGTAACCTTGATACCACGTGGTCCTTATGTGCTCTGGACCACATTTTAGAATTAATATCCAGTTGGGCAATAACTTAATAACAATGAAAGCACGAATTAAGGTTCGTATGCAATGGTCTATCACTCATTGACACATACCATCAAATACATTTTGAACTGTTTACATCTTATGCTCCGAACAAACGTTACCTTAAAAAATTAACGAAGAGCAATAATTTTTATAAATGAAATCAAGTGTTATTGCTTTTGTGAACTTCACATCACCTCAATAAGATATACATACTTTTAGTGTTCGAGATATATTCCGGGCATACTTTAATTAACAACAAGAAATAAAGAACATTAACTCTAAAATATTGGAGAAGCGGTGGTTCTTTTGCACTGCACGGCGGGTTTTGTGCACTGCATCCCATCTCAAAATTAAATCTACATTAGGTTTCATATTGATTCTTGTTTTAGTTGTAGAGTTGTTTGAATGCTGTTTACTGAAAATTAAAAGATAACGCCTCTGGAAAGTATTGGTGAGATGACAAAAGTACAGATATACGGGAAGAAACATGGAGAAACGTCCATGGAATTCAAGTATAAACCCCTTTACTGTATGTCTGTGGGGTGTTAAACAGTTAACGACATAAAAGGCATAATACATCGTAGTGTATAGTAGTCCTTATTTCGCACGCATATCCCGTGCATTTAATATATTGATGTTAAAAGCAGAACTTTAGGTTGAGATATTACAACACTGTGTAATTAAGTTTTTCTTTATTTACATTCCGTTGAAGCATTAAATCCTAGTGTAGCAACAACAACTTATATACGTCATAATATTCAAATAAAACGTACGTGTGCGACAAATAAAGTTACCTGTTTGTTATAAACTTCGAAGTCAATTATAATTCATGGTGATAAAACATTATTAACAATCCATTATAAAGGGCACGAATTACAACAAACCACTTACATCCATGGTGTGTAAATAATATATCGGATTAGTTCAGTGATATGTATAATGTGTATGCTGAAATAAATCAGCCTGAGAAAATTTACCCCTCCTTTGTGAGTATTTCGACGCGTGACTTTAATATATATATATATATATATATATATATATATATATATATATATATATATATATATATATATATATATATATATATATATATCTACAATAGATAGATATAATATCTAATATAATTATACTAAGATCTTAATGTTCAAAGTTTCGTATTCCTTTTGTTGGTACCAAAGCATTATATAAATCAAACACTGTTGATATTTAAACATTTAATGCTGTTGTTGTTTTGTAACAGCTCACAAAAATAGTATTTTCATTGATTTACATATACATTTATCTGTGTTTCGATGTGAAATATTTACTGCTAGTTTATGTATGGGACGGAACTCGTATAGTGAACATAAAGTGAGAACAGCTTATCGACGGAACAGATGATGATTATGGTTGGTGTTTCGGAAAAAAAATATATGAAATGTAAAATGCATATAATGACAATAAGTAAGTTTGAATTAGTAAGTTAGTATGTTAGAATCGTGGTATCGAATAATGCCTGCTTCGCACTTTCATTTTAGTCATATAAGGAAATCTGCCCCTCCAACTTGATGCCATGTTTTCAACAGACCGAAAACATTCCTCGAATTTGCCCGAGATATTATTGAGAAATTGTCCTTTACCAGTTCAGTCTCATGAAGATTGGAAAAAAACGTGACGTCAAGAGAGTTCAGAAGTGTTCACGTTACCCATATCAGGAGGACTCTGGCGGCCTTGTTTTTTAAAAGACCAAAACCATTTTTTAACGCGACCGATACATCTTTAGAGGACATATTTTTTTATAAAGATTCATGAAGACTATACGAAAATGTGTGCTCTAGCGTTGCAATAAGCTCGTACTAAAGTACTACAAGACTAATTATCCAACTCCAAGCGGTGAGGAATATTAATGGATCAGAACCATTTCCGAACTCGACCGAGGAATCGTTAGAGCAAATGTTATTAGCAATTTTCATGATTATGAATTCTAAAGTTTTCACAAGCTTTTTCTTTAATTTGGGCTTCTAGTCTAGTTTGTCATCCTTCGTCATCTTGTTCTGAACTTTCCAACGTATCATTAAGACAAACGTACTGACCTAGTTTAATTAAATTTGGGCAAAAAATATTACCTATGTTGTGTTCACAAGATAAATGTTAAAACGATACATTACGCACGAGGGACAATAAGTGATCAATAAAGCTCACCATGAGCATGATGTGCGAAGGTTAGCTTAACATATGATTGTTTTGCGTGTCCGATCTGTTACTTAATCATTAAAAATGATTTGAATTCTTACTCACCAAGAGTTGTTGAAATAAAAAAATGTAGACACATCCAGGCTCAGAACACACATTAGTTAGCATACATGTATGTAGAGTCGCCTTAACACCTTACATACATGTGTAAACTCAGACAACTTGCTATACAGTAAACATAAATGTTCCCCCTGTAATACAATAGTCGCGCTGCACCCACTGGTATGACAGGTGTGCACCGCAGTTAAACAGTAACATCCGCAATGCGATCTTTCACCGATATGACATTATAACTCACTTGCAAGTGTTTTGCTAAATATAAACTGAATTCAATAGTTATTTGGCAACGGGTTGATTAAAGATAAATTGATACGCCTCTCCACTTTCGCGCAAAAATAACCATAAAAGTGCAACGGCTAGGCAATCCTTATGCAATATACCTTTCCTTATGTTCGGCATCATTAAATTGCCATAAAAATCATTCATATACTTTAGGTATCTACCGCAAAACTACATTAAAATATAATAAACGTGTTGTGTATGTTTATATTAAGCTGTTTATATTAAGTAAAGTCATCGACGAGACGTCGGTTGTGGTAAATGGGGTAAGGTTCTTGCAACGGTTTGAAAAGGCCAATTTTCAACGTTTGTCTTAAGTATCGTCCTTCCACAGTTTTTTTCCAATACATTTTATTACAAAACTGGAAACAAATACATATAGGAATACATATGTACCACAGCTAAAGTCATACGCTATCTAAATAATTAAAGACAGTGGCATACAAAGAAATTAGCATATTAAAGTGGGAACAAATTAGACCTTTACCATACAAGAAAGAAAGAATGACTTAATAATATAATAATAGTTTAAACCTAACGCTTAATGTATTAGTAAATGTTTATAATATTATAAAAAACACATGCATTCCCTCTCTATATAATACTAATATGGGTGTAAATATTTCTTGTGTTGATAAACAAGATCACGGTAAGTATTATGTCTTTGTTGGAGATAACATTACAAAACATAACAACGAAAGAACAAAGCTTCCCGTCAATAGTTAAACGATCTTAAAAAGGTAGGAGCGAGTTCTTCGTTTTAAAGAGCTTGAACGTTTTATCTAATACGTATATTTTAGCATTTCAATTCGAGAATTACAATGAAATCAACAAAGAGCATTACAAAGACACAGAACACCGAAACATATTCCATGCATTGGTAAAGGTCAATCGTTCTTAAGAGACAGCGAAAAGTACACACCCATTTCACCAAAATCTTCCTCGTTTGTAAGTAATTCCGTTTATACGTTTCTATAATTTGAAATTAAATCGCTTGTCTCATCGAATTTAATACATGTACAAACTATCTGTACTTTGTACGATCTTTGTTTACTAATTAATAGGCCCCTAGAATCTGACAAGAGTTTACCGCATCGTTACGATAAGTAATACTAAACTGACATTTTTAACAATTTCAATTTAGTTTCATGTATGTTGTAATCAGTGTTTTGGTCGATATAGACACTGGATTGAAGTATTGAAAAATATTTCGAAACTGGATGTTTTAAGTTACATACGCAAATATTACACAGTGAAACATAATATGCGTAACAAGGTGATGTTTTACAAATATTTTCGTATGTACGGTTTGTAACGCATACAACATATTACAACGTAAAACATATTTAAATAAACTGTAAGTTTGTATTCATTCAAATGATGTCCTGATCAGAAAACATGGGGTCTATATATGAATAAACTTTTAACATACTTATCAAAAGTACATGTACAAATCCATCTCAGAATGTTTTTAAACTATTTTTGGATTCGTGCGCTACCCTAATGTTTTTGTATCATTAACCTTAATACGTCTAAGAAGTTACACATTGCTTTTCACTGTGGTGTTTATATTGCTAATGCAGTTTCCACAAATATGATTAACCACGTGATGTAAAAGCAAGAGTTTAAAAGAACTTTTACTTGGCTCAGTTATGCAATATGTAATTCTTCCTCTGGCAAACCATCGCAATTATGTGCCATAATAAATAACAAGAGATACTTTTCTGTAATAAATCATGTGTCATTATTTGCAGAACACGCGTACCAAAAGTCTTTGCATCAGAATAAATAAATAATTTTAACCAATATTTGTTGTTGCTTGCTGTGAAATTGTGATGTATAAAAACTAAAAACGTCATAATAAAGAACTCATTTCCATAACACTTAACTTCTGGGTGGATGGAAACCAAACGGGGGATCATTATGATGTTTATCTATTGCTTTGCGATATGTTCCGGAAAACAGTTCGGAACTACTTGCGCATTATTTATTGTAAATTTACACAAAAGTAGCGATGTCTTGTACACAGAGATTAATGTAAGCACGAAAGTAGTAAATGGGGACATTGATTTTTTTTAAATATCGAAAAGTAATTTCAGATATTAACCGGAATCAGAAATTGCAACGTGAGACATTATGCAATGACTTTTGTGTCACAAATCTTCAGTGATGAACAGATAACAAATTTTAATATGATTATAGGTTACAGTACACTAAATAATTGAGGTTTGCAATACTCAATAATTTAAAACGGCAATTTCATTCTCTATAAAATCAAAGTACTGACAGTACTGGTGTAATGATGCTTTTGAAGAGGATGTATATAAAAGCATCAATTTAAGTTTATCTGCATCACCACAATTGTGTATGTGGGTACACAAATTTGGGTATGAAACAATTTGGGTACGAAAACAAATTTGGGTACGAAAAAAATTGGGCACGAACAAAAAAATGGGTACGAAAAGTGTGGGTACGACATTTTTTTCTGGTCACGGGGAAGCAGTTCCCCTGGGCAACTTGACCCATTAAGCGAAAATGGAAGACGGTTTTATACATTCTCGATCAAATTTAAAAATAAATACATTTGGGGTTTTCCCAGCGTCACAGCGTTTAAAGTGCCACCTGGCAGTTTCGTGGCTGGCTCCTGTGCCGAACCTCTCGATAAATTTAAAAGAGGACGGGTACCAAGCTGCCTTTACCTTTATCGATGATAACCAGCGAGGTATGCCGATTGAGAACATTTAGCTAACTCAATCGGACTGGCTCGGTCTTTTACATAGGTTGCCATTGTGTTTTTTTTTTTCATAGTATGATAACTTAGACGAGCTGCTTCGCTGAAGCAGCATCGTCAAAAATCATATTGATTTACAAGAAGACATGCTTTGAATAAACAACAATCGTTATGTTGTTCTTTTTTCGACCTGTACGCAGGTCATGACGTTTATGAAAAAAACACCTTGCGCGAAGTAGGGTTAATATCGGTTAACTATCGATTGAAAAGTAGCCGGAAAAATGAAAAAGGATCTTTAATACGTTCATTTTTTTTCGTAATTCCACATGACTTACTAGATTTTTGTCTGTAATGCATTCATATTAAAACAAGTATGCATGATGTAATTCCATGTAAAAAATATATTGTACAACACAATATTATTTTTCCGAATTCATGTTCTCTGTCTTTGTTTACGAGGATATTGTACTACGTCATCAATATATGCGTACTTTACGAAAGAAGCCGAGGAACATCGGATATGGCAAAAATGTACGAAAATTGCAAAGTTGTAAACCTTTCTGCAAATTATGAAATAACATATATATATATATATATATATATATATATATATATATATATATACGCGGTTGGTTTACATTCAGAAATCGATCGCGATTCTTTTTAATAACTATATAGATTTTCCGTAAGCAAAATGGATGAAAAAGATCCTTGTCTGAACATACAACGTCCATTAAAGCCGCGTAAAAGCTTTGTTAATCGTGCACATGCAATATACACAGCATAATACGAGCATGGTTTAGTCATTAAATGTTTATTGGTATTCAACTGCGTTAATTGTATAACATTTTAAGAGTGGAAGATACCCGCTTAATTTAACCGACGTTAAAACCACACTGAGAATGTGAAAAAGAGATCTATATCAAAGAAGTTCTCTCAAGCATTTTGTGAGCTTGTATCAGGTCGATTGACAATCAAATACCCTTTTTAAGAACCACGGATCTGAGGTTATGTGGCGGGAAAAGATATAGATAAATCCATGTGCTCAACACTTCAACATGTCAACTTCTAGATAAAGCAAACAACCAGTTAACTTTTGAGATACATGCAATAAAAGCACCTCGATATTCAAATATATGACACGTCTTTCTGCAATGACTTACACATGGTTAAAATTTAAACAACACTTTATTTTACTTTTTTTGAAACATCTGTAATGATAAACTCACAATAAAACATTATGTCTTCGCTTTGTCAGGTTTCAAATGAATTGGAAAGTCGCAATAGTGAAGCAGCGAATTAATGATTCCATGTTTAAACTATTTTTCAAATTGAAATATGAATACGAATTACTTCCCCCAGAAACATCAGTTATGCGTAAGAATTCATAAAGATATTATAACTATATGTTCATATTTAATATATAGGTTTGAAACCTTTTTCAACATTTTCGCTTATATCTATTTTATTTTTCAAACTTGAATCTAAGATTTCATTACGATGTGAGTGTTTCATTCTGTTAATCATTTTCAACAGCTGACTGCAATCTGTATTTTCCATTAGAAAATTTAAATTTAAACCCTTACCACGGTATATATCTGGACTAATCGTTTCAGTAAAATGTACCCGATAATCTATTTCTGAGAAAGACAAAACGATCAGTACAGAGAACAAGGATCGAGTAGGTATATCGTTTACGATAGGTGAGGCAATGAAATACGTCACCAAAATTATCACGCAAGTATTTAGGCTTTAAAAATACAATTGGTGGCCTCGTTTTTTGTATGCAGAAACCTATTGAACTATAGACGTAATATGTATTCTCTTACTAAAAATACAATACAATCAAAACTCATAATGGTATACGTGTATTCGTGATACAAATAAAGAAAGTAAAAGGCATTACGCCATTCAAATCGACTTAGTTTATATATTGGACAGAACATAAATATTAAACAGACCAATACTTTGCAAAGCATTACGCTATTGCATTTGTTTTAATATACAGAGGGGGTAATCACGTGACAAACAAGATGGCGACGTCCTTGTCGAGGCAGGTATTTTCGTCGTTTTATACCCTGTATTACTTGTATTTTTTTTATTCCGCTCACTTTCCATCCATATAAAGAAGAAAGTTACAAGCTTTTATTTCATAGTAAAATTCGTTCTATATCGCGACTTTACTCGGTGCGAAATTTCTTAGCGGAATAACTTAATAAGGGCTCCACTAAGAAAATTTGCGCGGAGTAGATATGTACAGCGAATTTAAATACGAAATAAACGCTAATCACCTTGTTACTGATTTGGCTGGAAAGTGAGCGTCATTTAAAAAATAAACAGAAGTAATAAATGGGTATAAAACGGCCAAAAATAACCGTCTCGGTATGGCCGTCGCCATCTTGACTATCACGTGATTACCCCCTCTGATATTGTATGTGATTTATTTATTGTCAGCTATATTATTTAAATTGTATTACGTAACTGTAATGGGTTTAACCGGTTTTACACTTTAAATTCTCAAGTATGTGATAATATTTTTATTTAAAATTAAATTACAATTATTGTGTTGCCTATATCCGATTGCACAAACATCGTTAAAGAATTCCGTAGTCACAGGTTTGACCACAAGCTACTTCGTCTTTCGCGACTGACTTTATGGATGCATTGTACGATGTGCTTCACAATAACTTTCAAATACTCGTGTGCATTTTGCTATTTCTCACCTCCTACAAAATGACCTAATCCGATTGGCTTATAGCGGTCGAGTGCCCAAGGTGTATTTTCCATACACCCCGAGTAATTTCCATACACCCCGAGTAATTTCCATACTCCCCGAGTAATTTCCATACACCCCGAGTAATTTCCATACTCCCCGAGTAATTTCCATACGCCCCGAGTAATCGAGTCGTCGTTGAGATATACTCGTTGCACAGAAAGTACCTGATGGTGTATGCGATATACACCCAGTGTAACTAAATATATTGTCCGTACTCCAACTAACGTGTTTTCTGTGATCGGTGGCGAAATGGGATTTATAGAATCCAAGAGTAATCAATGAAAATGTTGAATACAAGCACCAAATGGTGATCGAAATATATCCGGCTTTCAAGAACTCGAGAAATAACATCAAACGTACATTAGCTTACATACTGTTTGGCTCTCGTGGTAATAAACGCCTATCGATATGCCATAGTGATTTGATTTCAAATGTAGCACATGTTACGTATCACTTTGTTAAATGGGATAGTTCAATTGATTCGAATAAATCGGAGAAATCGTCCTAAAAGACATATACAAGAATGATATTAGAAGATTTGCGTTTTATGAAGCAACGTACTACACAGCGTTTCAGCAATTTACATAGTATAAAACAATACCCCTGTTAATATTTAAGTAAACATCACGGCGTAATTACAACTGTATATGAAAAAAGTCACTGTCGGCTCTGAAATAACCCCGCATGTCACTTTCTAATAAGGCACTGTCAGTTCGGCATCTAGAACTGGTTTCCTATTAATTAAACAGTCCAACGATGTAACCTTGATACCACGTGGTCCTAATGTGCTCTGGACCACATTTTAGCATTAATATCCAGTTGGGCAATAACTTAATAACAATGAAAGCACGAATTAAGGTTCGTATGCAATGGTCTATCACTCATTGACACATACCATCAAATACATTTTGAACTGTTTACATCTTATGCTCCGAACAAACGTTACCTTAAAAAATTAACGAAGAGCAATAATTTTTATAAATGAAATCAAGTGTTATTGCTTTTGTGAACTTCACATCACCTCAATAAGATATACATACTTTTAGTGTTCGAGATATATTCCGGGCATACTTTAATTAACAACAAGAAATAAAGAACATTAACTCTAAAATATTGGAGAAGCGGTGGTTCTTTTGCACTGCACGGCGGGTTTTGTGCACTGCATCCCATCTCAAAATTAAATCTACATTAGGTTTCATATTGATTCTTGTTTTAGTTGTCGAGTTGTTTGAATGCTGTTTACTGAAAATTAAAAGATAACGCCTCTGGAAAGTATTGGTGAGATGACAAAAGTACAGATATACGGGAAGAAACATGGAGAAACGTCCATGGAATTTAAGTATAAACCCCTTTACTGTATGTCTGTGGGGTGTTAAACAGTTAACGACATAAAAGACATAATACATCGTAGTGTATAGTAGTCCTTATTTCGCACGCATATCCCGTGCATTTAATATATTGATGTTAAAAGCAGAACTTTAGGTTGAGATATTACAACACTGTGTAATTAAGTTTTTCTTTATTTACATTCCGTTGAAGCATTAAATCCTAGTGTAGCAACAACAACTTATATACGTCATAATATTCAAATAAAACGTACGTGTGCGACAAATAAAGTTACCTGTTTGTTATAAACTTCGAAGTCAATTATAATTCATGGTGATAAAACATTATTAACAATCCATTATAAACACGGTATACCTGAACATTTCAAAAGATGCATAAATTCAGTGATAAATGACCCATCCTTTAATTATACCTAGTTTATAAGGCTAAAAAACAAATTATTGGCTATTGATATAACATCTTCTTATGACATTTATTTACAACATTATTAACAACATGCCGTTTTAGAAAGACTGTTCACAGCCCGCATACGTTTAGAATGTAACATGTTAGGAGTTAAACAGTATCAAATTACAAATTACTCTTTGCACGCATTATTTGTATGAAAAATTAAACTTTAATCGTTTTAAGTTTTTTTTTGTTTGGCGATCGAATAAGCGAGACCCGTTTAACGTTAACTTATTGACCTTCAATCAAAGCTTTTGCCATACGAATCTACGTTTAATGTTATAGTTTATTAAAGTTTAAACTTTTTGACTTTCAATAAATGATTTTTGCAGTAAGTATCAGCGTGCTCTTTATTGTTCATACACGTGTTTACTGTTTGACCTTCAAGGAATGATTTTTTTGCAGTAAAATTCCCCGTTAAATTTTATTGTTCATACACGTGTATACTAAACTGTTTTCACCAGCAAAATTTCAGCTATGCGTTTTTTAGCATAATAAAATTATAATTAAAGGGGCCTTTTCACAGATTTTGGCATTTTTTTAACTTATTCATTAAATGCTTTATATTGATAAATGTAAACATTGGATCATAAAAGCTCTAGTAAGAATTCAAGAACAAAAATAAAAAAAGGAAAAGAACATTGCCCGGAGCAGGTATCGAACCAGTGACCCCTAGAGTCCTGCCAGAGTCCTGAAGTAAAAACGCTTTAGCCTACTGAGCTATTCCGCCGAGTACACGTTCTAGATGTATTTTATACCTTATATAAGCAATCTTCGTAGTTTCACAAAATTTAACGACAAAAACAGAACTCTCAAAATTATTCAATCGTTTCGCGTTGCAACGCTTTATAATTTTTAGGTTTTAAAATCGTCAAAAGATGCATATAATGGCTATATTAGAGCATGGTTAATGTTCAGTATTACTGTTTCCTCACAAATATCATAACTAAAACGAAAACTTACGAATCTGAAACAACTTTTTTCAATTTTGTCAATTTACCAAAGCGTGAAAAGATCCCTTTAAGTGAACAGATTTCTAATGAAAATCGACTGGCGGTTCATATCAATTCAATATTAGTAAATAGAGAGAAGTTATAGGAAGAGAAACATAACACAACTAAACAAGAGCTGAATATTATAACATGACATAACAAATCACGATTTTGTATAACATGGAAATACTTCAAAGACGATGGTAATTTAGATTTCAATGGATGTAATATTCCGCTACTACTACGTCTACTTCTGCAATTACTACTACTACTACTTCTACTACTACCACAACTACAACAACTACAACTACTCCTACTACTACTACCACTACCTCTACTACTACTACTTCTACTTCTACTACTACAACTTCTACTACTACTACTACTACTACTACTATTACTACTACTACTACTACTACTACTACTACTACTACTACTACTACTACTACTACTACTACTACTACTACAACTACTACTACTACTACTACTACTACTACTACTACTCCTACTTCTACTACTACTACTACTACTACTACTACTACTACTACTACTACTACTACTACTTCTACTACTACTACTACTACTACTACTACTACTACTACTACTACTACTACCACTACTTCTACTTCTACTACTACTACTATTATTACTACTACTACTACTACTACTACTACTACTACTACTACTACTACTATTACTACTACTACTACTACTACTACTACTACTACTACTACTACTACTACTACTACTACTACATCTACTACTACTACTACTACTACTACTACTACTACTACTACTACGACTACGTTAACGACGACGACGACGACGAATAATAATAATCTTACTACTTTTACTCTATATGTGCAACTATAATTTGATATCACCGATATAAATGAAAGCTATATATCTCAACTGTGCTGTTAAGGTTAAACCTAAATCAAAGTTTAGGCGGCTCCGGAGAACAACCCCAGATGCTGAACGATATTATGGCGCCTGCTCCTAGAAATCAACAATCGGATACATGCAATAAATCTTTGCAACGTTTCATCTCTTTCTTCGCAGATATGAAATAAAACTTATACACATGATGCGAATTAACTCCCACTAGCACTTTTAGTCGGTGATAAATTATCAAAGAGCTGATAAGATCAACGCAACATACTTCTTTACTTATCATCCTTAGGTTTCGTTAGGACTGGAATACTAATCTTTTTCATACAAGAGTGATTCATGACATTTTAGGAAATGTCTCAACATATTTCATATGGCATTAATCTAAACGCGCTGTTGATTCAAAGAACATAAATATAAAGAATATATATATTTATACAGTTTAGCAAGTATAAAGGTCAAATAAAGGTCTCTTTATTAAAAAATAAAGCTTTCCTTTTTAACAGTCAATCATTTCCTCCCCTAGAAGTTAATAAAAGTGAATATCGCATTTCATCTCAAAATTACAAATGACGAGGAAAAATCGTGACAAAAGAAGTTCAATAAGGCATTTGTATCCGAAGGCCATCTTTTATGAACAGTCGACAAAACAACAGCGACGCCATATGTTAACAAAGAAGAGAAAACGAACAAAATGTAACTTAATGTTATATAAGTATATTGATAACATACACTGAGGCTAAGCATTGTGTTACATAGGATGGGAACAATTTGTACATGTTTGGAAGTCAGCATATTCATTAAGATCTGATCTGTGACTGTGTGTTAACCTTGGAATTTGGTCAAAAATGTGTGTTTTGTTTATGTTTTCATATTTATCTGCAGTACATTCACCGAGATTGATTAATTTATAATTTGAATTTAACTAAAGTGATGTAGAGATTTAAAACTTGTGGACTGTCAGGTCTGTTTAAAGTCGTATACTTTATCGAAGTGTGCTTAATAAATTACCGGCGTATATAGTTTTTGTTAAGGTTAGATATGACTATAATACCCACTACTGCAACATATGAACGTTGATGAAGTCGTTGTTTAAAGTCGTATACTTTATCGAAGTATGCTTAATAATTTAACGGTTTATATAGTTTTTGTTAAGGTTAGATATGACTGTAATTCATATGACTGCAACACATGAACATTGATGACAATTTGTATTTTATGTGTGGATGTGTTGTTCCTTGTTTGTTTAGCACATGTATGTTGTAATGAGCTTGATTGTAGGTTTTAGCTTTTAGAAAAAAAAATATTTTGATAAATTTGACAATTTGTATTTAATATATAGATATGTTGTTCCTTGTTAGATATGACTATAATGCATACTACTGCAACACATGAACGTTGATGAAGTCGTTGTTTAAGGTCGTATACCTTATCGAAATATATGCTTAATAATTTACCGGTTTATATAGTTTTTGTAAAAGTTAGATATAACGGTAATTCGCATGACTGAAACACATGAACATTGATGACAATTTGTTTTTTATATGTGGAGGTGTTGATCCTTGTTTTTTTAGCGCATGTGTGTTGTAATAAGCATGAGTGTGGGTTTTAGTTTTTTAGAAGAAAAACATGTTTTGATAAATCAAAACTCTCCTATTGCTTATAAGCAATTTATATGTAAAAATTAAATGACTCTTCAATTTTATGAACACTTTCGGATTTCAATAATTGATACATTCCAAATATTATCAAATGTAAAATATATGTTGTTAAATCATGTATTTAGATGTAAATTAGCCTATATGTTTTGATTTACAATCAATTCTCATATGTTGAAACTCCTTTTGTACATTTTGTTTCTGTTTCGTTGTATTTCGCTTGTTTTTTATTGTTGTTTTTTTCAAATGTGGTATTTTATATTTCCTCTGATTTTATGTTTTTCTGTTGGTTTGTAAGAAGATAGAATGAATTTTGTACATCTTTTGTGTAAATGTATATATATTAACAGAAGAGAAACCAACTGGACATGTTTTCAAATAGAAACTAACTGGACAAGCACACACAAATTAGCATTTACATCACCCTTCACCTCTTTAAATGATTAAATTATGCACTTTGAATGTCAAAGGGCTAAGCAATAAAGACAAACGCATAAAAATCTTCAAATGGTTAGACGAAAAAAAAAATAGTATATGCCTATTACAAGAAAGTCACTTGACACCTACTTTAGCACAAACCATAAAAGATGAATGGGACGGAGACATCTATCTCAGTGGACAACATACTAATAAACAAGGCATTGCCTTTTTGATAAAAAATAATATAGGGATCACAGTCGAAAACTTTAACGAAATAATAATTGGCAGACAAGCAAGTATAGATATCAAAATACACGAAACACAATTAACATTAATCAACGTTTACGGCCCTAACATAGATGACTCCACATTTTACGAAACATTACAATCCTTTATAATTAACAACCAAGATAAAAACATTATAGTCGGTGGTGATTTTAATACTGTCCTTAACCCATTACTAGATAAAAAGAAGGGAAACCTTTATACGCATCCTAAAAATAGAAACATTTTAAATAACATAATTGAAAACTACAATATGATAGACATCTGGCGAACTGTAAATCCAAACGAAAGCAAATTCACCTGGCACTCAAACACAAAACCAACAATATTCTGCAGATTAGACTTTTTTTAATATCTGAATCTCTTTGCAATATTATTGACACATGTAGCATAAAACCAGGATTCATGACTGACCACTCTCTAGTTGAACTTATAATACACAAAATACAACCTGAAAGAGGCCCAGGATACTTTAAAATCAATAACAGCATATTATTAGATACACAATACCAAACGCAAATAAAACAAGAAATACTCAATACAGTTCAAAATAATAAAGATGCAAACCCAAACACCTTATGGGAAGTAATTAAAGGAAATATACGTAACACAACGATTAGATACACATCATTTAAACAAAAAGAAACACGCAAACTTGAAACTGAAACCATCAAAATCATTGAAACACTTGAAAAACAATTACATGAAACAAACACAAACGATACAAAAGACATTGAGAATGAAATAACATTAAACAAACAAGTATTAGAAGGAATTTATCATACTAAACTCAATGGAATAATATTACGAGCACGTGCACAACATGTTGAACACAATGAAAAAAATACTAAATACTTCGCAAACATCGAAAAACGTAGAAGTGAACAAAAAACTGTACACAAATTAGTAGTTAATGGCGAAGATATAACACACAGAACTCAAATACTAGAAGAACAACGTTTGTTTTTCGAAACCCTCTATAAACGAAAACATGTTGAAAATAACGCCCTCTTTAAAAATACACACCATGCTTTAAATCAAGAAGAAAAACAACTGTGCGACGGATTACTTAATGAATATGAATGTGGAATAGCACTGAAAGAAATGCAAAATAACAAAAGTCCAGGATCTGATGGCATCACAGTCGAATTTTATAAAATATTCTGGAACGATATTAAAACACATTTAATTAATTCACTCAACTATTCATTTAACAACAAAAACCTAACTACGCTACAAAAGCAAGGTATAATATCACTCATTCCAAAACCTGGAAAAACCCTAGAATCCTTATCAAACTGGCGTCCGATTAGTCTACTTAACAATGATTATAAAATTGCAACTAAAAGTATTTCAAACAGAATCAAAAAAATATTACCATCTGTCATTTCAAGATCACAATCTGGTTTTATTAAAGGACGATACATTGATGAAAATGTACGTCTGATACAAGAATGCATAAACAATTTCAACCAACCAAACAATTCTGGCCTCATCTTCTTTGCAGACTTTGAAAAGGCTTTCGATTCACTAGACCATTCGTTTATGTTCTCTTGCTTAGAAAATATGAATTTCGGTGAAAGTCTAATTAAATGGGTAAAACTATTTTATACCGATATTAACAGTATAATAATTAACACTGGCTTCTTCTCAAACAGTTTTAACATCGAACGAGGGGTACGACAAGGATGTCCACTCTCATCCTCACTATTTATTATATGCATCGAGTATCTATCACACTATATTCAATCAAATAAACATATAAATGGAATATCGCTAGAACCTGACGAAGAAATTAAACAGTCGCTATTTGCTGACGACGCAACTTATTTTTTAAATGACAGTATTGACTCATTCAATAATCTTATAGAATCGCTTACCCTTTTTGGAATGGCATCGGGTCTTAAACTTAACAAAAGTAAATGCACTGTGCTACGAGTAGGTAAATTTAAACAAAGTAATATTCAACTTAAAAAAGAAATGAAATTCCACTGGACATCAGATGAAGCAACAACGTTAGGAATAACATTCACAAACAATGAAAATGAAACAGTTCTAAAAAACATACTGCCTAAACTACAAAAATTTAAAAACTGTCTAAAATCATGGCAGCATCGTAAACTAACACTAATCGGAAAAAACACGGTGTTGAAAACGTTTGCACTACCTAAATTAATTTATACACTAACAGTTCTCCCAAACCCACCAAAAGATATTATTAAAGATATACAATCAGAAATATTTAATTTCATATGGGACGGTAAACCTGATAAAATTAAGCGAACTCAGTTAATTCAATCTGTAGAAAATGGAGGTATCCAATTAACGGACATCTACTCATTCTTGAATGCAATCAAATGCAGCTGGGTTAAAAGATATCTAGATAATACCAATACAAGTAAATGGAAATTATTCTACCAGAAAATCCTAAAAAAATATGGTGACTCCTTACTTTTTGAATGTAACATCAGCAATACCATATTGCATGAAATTGCAAACGAAAACATATTTCTATCAAATGTTTTATCAGCATGGACTAATGTTACTCATAATCTAGAAACCCAAATCACCAGTAAAACTATTCTATGGAACAATAAAGACATAACTTCAAACAATAAGACTTTTTTCTATAAACATTGGTTTGAAAAAAACATTAAATATGTCGACCAATTGTACGATTACAGAATAAAAGACTTCTATTCTTTTGAGAATATATGTTATATATACGGAATACCTTCAGGCAATTTCCTAATGTATTACACATTAATTAAAAGCATACCCTTACATATTAAATCTACAATTAATACAAATAACACACCATGTACTCGAACATCATTCACGGAAAACATACTTGCAAAACAAAACAAAACAAACAAAATATTCTACAAACTACAAATTAAACACCCTGCAGAAAACTCCAAGATTCAAAATAAATGGCAAAGCATTCTTCGAGAACAAGAATTAAATTGGAAAAAAATATTTATCATGCCATATAAAACAACTATAGATAGCACAATGAGAAACTTTCAATATAAATATGTCCACAGAATCATAGCTACAAATAAATACCTTTTTAAGTGCAACCTATCCAACACAAATTTATGTGATATATGCAGCGAACACATTGAAACAATAGAACACCTTTTCTGGGAGTGCAAACATATTCAAACTCTATGGAACCAGTTAACAACTTTTCTAGAGAAACAACAATTAAAATTAAAACTGTCTCTCTTAAATATCAGTTTCGGTGTGAATACTTTTAAAATACCAGAAATTAATAACACTGTGAATCACATTATCATATTAATGAAATTTTTTATAATTAGCTTCAAATACAAAAAACAAATACCTACTTTCAACTGTTTTATAAACTATTTAAAACTAAAGATCCAAATTGAAAAAGAAATAGCCATCAACAACGATAAACTTCATATTTTTGAACAAAAATGGAAACGCATAAACTTTCATAACCCAGTCCAGTTGTCATCCACCTAACTCTACGCAACTCATCTATAGGATTGATTATTACATTTAAAAATAACAGCATACACCACATGCAACCAAAGCAAAAAAAACAACATTATATCCTAGCATATCATGTATAATATGTGTTTGATATTATTACTGTTGTATTATACCACCTTTGTTTTTGCTTATGCACATATTTACATTGTATGTTTTATATTGAATAAAAAAAAAAATATTTATTAAGATTATTTAATTAAACGTAAATGTCAAGTTAGATATTTGAATAGGAAATAGTTATTTAGACATTTTCAAGTATGTTCATGTAAAAACATCCAAAGAAGTAAACACATACTCGTGCGTTTGTCAATATTGTCTTATTTTTTATTCTTTAAGACAATCACAGCCAACAAAAATATGTTAGTCTAAGATTTGTTTAAATAGTTATCTTTATATTAAACTAAGAATATTTAATTATACAAGGAACGATTCCTAAATCGAAAGTCGCCGGATCAATGTATCAGCCGCGTTTAGAAAAATCGTGTGCAAGTGTTGTTCAAAATTAGCCTGTGCAATACGCTTGCATTGTGTGTTAGCGAATATCTTGTTAATGCGGAACGTGTCGTCCCGACAGAGCCTGTGAAGACTGCACAGGCTAATCTGGCACGACATTATACTCTAATGCATTAAGTACCTTTTTGTCAGTCTGATCTGATTCTGAAGGTATTTAGATTCACTCCGCTTTTATAGAAATAGAGTGCAAACGGCTTATTTTCTCTTAATTGCGATTTAAAAAGCTCCTTAATCTGCAATTGATCATTTAACGTGTTTGATGTGAAATTTTGAAGAAGAAGTGATGTTGTAATGTTACAATACGGAGAATGAGCACGATGAAGAGAACGGAAGACGAAAAAGAAGAAGATTATTATGGTGTTCGTAATGATGTGATGATGAAGATGATGAAGATGAAGATGATGATGATGATGATGATGATGATGATGATGATGATGATGATGATGATGATGATGATGATGGTGATGATGATGATGATGAAGATGATGATGTTGTTGATGATGATGATGATGATGATGATGATGATGATGATGATGATGATGATGATGATGATGATGATGATGATGGAGATGATGCTGATGAAGATGATGATGATGATGATGATGATGATGATGAAGATGATGATGATGATGATGATGATGATGATGATGATGATGATGATGATGATGATGATGATGATGATGATGATGATGATGATGATGATGATGATGATGATGATGATGGTATGGTAGATCAAGATGGAACTGCGAGTGATACCGCGAAAAATCACAAGCAATATTACTGATATAATCCGTGTCTAGCTGCAATGAGAATAATAATAAGAAAACAATAATGGTTATAATGATGGTGGTGATGATGGTGGCGGTGGGTGTGATGATGACGATGGTGATGCTCATGCTGCTGCTGATGATAATGATTTGAAGATACCCTGTAAAAAGACATACCACTTAAAGTATTTCACATTATTTCCGGCCATTTAACATTCAGCCAGCAAAAAAACATCTTTCCGGACATTAAACCCGGGCAGCATAAGCGGATTTACAACAGATTTATGTCTTTCATTTGAAATTAAATCGAACACGTTCCCCACCGAGGCTTTGTCTGAAGGGCAATTCAAAACGTAAAGAAACGGTCTTCATAGATGTGCAAACGTGAGCCTATATGCATCAATACGTCGTTAATATTGCTGAACGCATGCAGGTATTGAATCTGGACGAAAGCAGAATTTGGTAATCGTAATGAACACATTCACATGCACGTGTGTCGCAGTGATTGCCTTTTCCTGACGAAGGTGTCTGTAGCAAATGCAAATATTAAAACATCTAACATTGTGATCTCTATAAAGTTAATTTGCATGAAAATTATGTCGACATTTTTAGAACGCATCAAGTTTCCACTTGTTCGCTTAACGCATTGTAGAATCAAACATCTGAGATTGTGTTGTATAAACACCTTATTCGTTCTCAAAATAAGAAATTGATTCATACATCAAAACGGTTTGTCCCTAAATTGCAAGGAGCAATTCTATTGGAAGAAACCATTTAAATTTAAAGTAGTGTTAAGTTCACGGGATGCCCGAGTAAATTAACTCTTTGAAAAATTAGAACTCTTAAATGCATACTAGGCTTTTAATTACAGACTGTACTGTAAATCCTAAAATGAAAACTAGCAGCAAAGACGACTGTTCAATTCTTCTACGCAGCGACTGACGATAGACGGAATCTTCATTTGAACCCGTCTTAAGGTGGATGATCTGGCTTGAATTCTACAGTCGGTTCCAAACTAGCAATTACCAAAGCATACTGAAATTGGGCAGGAGGCCGATGGCTTTCTGCCCGACTTTTTCTACGTTGAATGGTTCCCTTAGCTTAGACATGCGGAAAATGTTGTGCTGAATGCAAACGTATTCCCCGTCTTGTCGACGTTAAGATTTGTCCTTGATGAGTTAAAATACTGTGAAAGTTTGATAACTGTCGACATTAAAAACACTTCATGCCCTTGACCGAATGCGGAGGCAGAAATCATATGAAAGGTTCCGTGAAATTAAATCCCTTCCCTAACCATCTATTGAGTTGAAAGTTAGCAGAATTAATGTAACTTGTGCGCATAATTAGCTCATATAAGGACCGGGTTGATGGTTCTCGAGGCATTGTTTCATTAATCTGTAATTTGTCCTTGCTGAGTGTTGCTATCAATTATTAATATAAAATTTTTCCAAACGCTGTCATGTTTTTTTAAAGGGATCTTTACACGTTTTGTTTAATTGACAAAATAAAAAAAAAGTGTTTCAGATTCGCAAATGTTCGTTGTAGTTATGATATTTGGGAAGAAACAGTAATACTGAACATTAACCATGCTCTAAAATATCTGTTAAATGCATCTGTTGACGATTTAAAAGCATGAAAATTATAAAGCGTTGCAACGCAATACGATTGAATAATTTGGAGAGTTCCGTTGTAGTCGTTATACATATCCATTTGTCTGTGTGTGACGTGAAATATGTACTGCTAGTTTATGTATGGGACGGAACTCGTATAATGAAAATAAACGGAGTGCAGCTCATCGACGGAACAGGTGATGATTATGGTTGGTGTTTCGGAAAAAAATTTCATGAAATGTAACATGCATATTATGACAAATAGTAAGTTGAAACCATGTTAGAATCTTGGTATCGAATAATGCCTGCTTCGCACTTTCATTTTAGATGCCATGTTTTCAACAGATCGAAAACATTCCTCAAACTTGCCCGAGATATTATATAAAAAAAATGTCCTTTACCAGTTCAGTTTCATGAACATTTGGCAAATGTGACGTCAGGGAGAGAGAGAAAGAGTACAGAAGTGAGGACTATACTCATATAAGGAAGACAGCCCCATCCTCTGGCGGCCTTGTTTTTTAAAAGACCAAAACCTATTTTTAACGCGACCGATACTTCCCTCGTTATAAGCACATATTATTATAAAGATTCATGAAGAGTATACGAAAATGTGTGTTCTAGCGTTTCAATAAGTTTGTACTTAAGTAATGTAAGAATAATTATCCACTTTCAAGCGGCGATCTATACATGGGAACCATTTTCGAACTCGACCGAGGAATCACTAGAGCAAATGCTATAAGAAATTGTCATGATTAGGCAAAATATCTTCTCAAGTTTAGTTTTCACAAGCTTTTTTAAATTTGGCCTTCTGTTCTACATTGTCATCCCTCGTCATCCTGTTTGAACTTTCCATCATATCATTCAGATAAACGTACTGACCAAGTTTCATAAAATTAGGGCAATAAATATGAAATCTAGTGTGTTCACAAGATAAATGTTTAAACGATACATGACTCACGAGGGACAATAAGTGATCAATAAAGCTCACCATGAGCATGATGTGCGAAGGTTAGCTTAACATGTGATTGTTTTGCGTGTCCGATCTGTTACTTAATCATTAAAAATAATTTAAATTCTTACTCACCAAGAGTTGTTGAAATAAAAAAATGTAGACACATCCAGGTGAAGAACACACATCAGTTAGCATACATGTATGTAGAGTCGACACCTTACATACATGTGTGTACTCAGACAACTTGCTATACAGTAAACATGAATGTTTCCACTGTAATACCATAGTCGCGCTGCACCCAATGGTATGACAAAGTGTACAACGCAGTTTAACAGTAACATCCGCAATGTGATCTTCCAACCATATGACATTATAACTACATTGCAAGTGTTTTTCTAAATATAAACTAGATTCAATACTTACGTGTCGACGGGTTTTTAATAAAGATGACTTGATACGCCTATCCACTTTCGCGCAACAATAACAATAAAAATGCAACGGCCACACAATCCTTATGCAATATACCTTCCATAATGTTCTGCATTATTAAATTGCCAAAAAAAGCATTGATATAATTTAGGTAGCTACCGCAAAACTACATTAAATTTTAATATACGTGTTGTTTATTCATATATTAAGCTGTTTATTGTAAGAAAAGTCATCGACGAGACGTCGATTGTGGTAAATGGGGTAAGGTTATTATTTGACTTTTAACGTATATACGCAAATATTATACATTGAAACACAATATGCGTTAACAGGAGAAAAAACATGTTTGTATGCAATGTTTGCAACGCATACACCATATTACAAAGTAAAACATATCTAAATAAACTGTAAAGTTTGTATTCATTAAAATGATGTCCTTATCAGAAAACCTGGGTTTATATGAATAAACTTGTAGCATACTAATCAAGAGAACATGTCAGAATGTTAACTATTTTTGCCTAACGTCTTGAAAAAAGGCATTGGCAAACAGCGTAGACCCAGATGAGACGCCGCATGATGCGGCCTCTCATCAGGGTCTGCGCTGTTTGCTTAAAGGAATTTCTGTAAGAAATATTCTAAATATACCAGACATCCCTAATTTTGGAAATAAACTAATCAAATTAAGAAGGATGGGAGAGTCCACTAAGCATAAATAGGTTAACTATTTTTGGATGCATGCGCTACCCTTATGTTTTTGTATCGTTAACCTTAATACGTCTAAGAAGTTACACATTGCTATTCACCGTGGCGTTTATATTGCTTATGCAGTTTCCCAAAATATGATTAACAACATGATGTAATAGCAAGAGTTTAAAAGAGTTTACACTTGGCTCAGTTATACAATATGTAATTTTTACTCTGGTAAACCATCGCAATTATGTACCATAATAAATAAAAAGAGATAATTTTCTGTAATATATTATGTTTCATTATTCGCAGAACACACGTTCCAAAGGTCGTTGCGTAAGAATAAATAAATAATTTTGACCATTTCTTGTTGTTGTTTGCTGTGAAATTTTGATGCATAAAAACTAAAAACCTCTTATTTAAGAACTCATTTCCATAAAACTTTACTTCTGGGTGGATGGAAACCAAATTATAATGTTTATCTATTGCTTTGCGATATGTTCCGGAAAACAGTTCGGAACTACTTGCGCATTATTCCTTGTAAATTTACGCAAAGGTGGTACTGCCTTGTACACAGAAATAAATGTAAGCACGAAAGTGGTAAATGGGGACATTAATTTCTTTAAAATAAGGAAAAGTAATTTCCCATTTTTATCGGAATCAGAAATTGCAACGTGAGACATTATGCATAAACTTTTTGTGTCACAAATCTTCAGTGATGAACGCGTTTGGAAGTCGTGTATTTATAGCCACTTGGAAACCTATTATTACAAAAAGTAAATTAAACGTGATGATGACTGCTGTGGGTCACGGTCCGCACATTTAAGATAAAAATAACATTTTTATATCTTAACAAATGAATGCATGGTTACATAACATTCAAAATGCCACTTTACTGGGTGGAGGTGGTGATTTTGCTGTTTTTTATCTGCTACTATTTTTACTTTTTTAAAAATAATTTTGAAAAACTTATTTATAAAAGAGTCAAATAACAACATTTTGAACACAGAAAAGTTTTCACCACATCTTCCAATGTAAGTTTTTTTTTAATAACCAAATACATGTAACAGTAAAATAACAAATAGGACGAAATAGCATTTTTAATAAAATCTGTTAATGAACTCTGTCTACTTAAACGTTCTACAAATATGTCGATAGATGGCACACGCCAACATCCATTTTATAGGCATACTGATAATAAAGTTTTAATATAATTATAGGCTACAGTACAATAAATAATTGACGTGTGCAATACTCCATAATTTAAAAGTGCAATTCCATACTCTCTTAAAAATCATCTTTTTTTACCAAAAGATATGCTTTGAGTAAATAAAACTCGTTAAGTCATACCCGAAGCCAGGGGGGGGGGGGGCAAGTTTTATATTTATATTTATATTTATATTTTTTGACAAGTAAAAAAATGTGTACTTTAAGTTGCACCCAACTTCATGAACTTTATTCGACGCAAAAACGGTTATTTATCTTTTCCCTGAATCCAGTGAGTCTTCGTATTTAAGCGATACAATAATGTTGAATTCAATAGGCTACCGACAGGTCACTATATAATAAGATAGACCGTGTTTTTTATTTACAACTTTTAACCGCAGAATTGCTAAAATCAATAGAATTTTTAACAGCAACATGTGGGAAGATCAATGCTGTTATAATGACTTTAAACCGTTATAACATTTTATCAGGTGGATGTAAATGTTTAATGATCATTAATTGTGACGGATCTTGAGCATTATGGGCAAATACGTCCTTTTTTCAATGTCCTGGTATACACTGTTAAGGACTTTGAGACCAAAGGGCCAGTAGTTTGTGGTTATAGGGTCTTTATGAAGCCTTAAGTTTCATATGTTTCTGAAATTCGTTTAAAAAACAGATAACTTATTTGTTTAAAATAATTGACGAAAGTAAAAGTAACCAGTTTTGTTTCTGTTTAGTATTCAGGGTGCAGAATAAGCCTGGTTTTCAGGTATATACACACGGGCTGGACAGAATGTAAACACACCGTTCAGAACTTAATTTTTACAAATATGTCGAGTTATTTAAATACATTTGCAAACATCTTTAGAGCATAAAAGACAGTTTTTTTTTGCAGTGTGTGCCGATCCTTGAGAAAACGTCTGAAATCGGTGACAAAAATACAATTTGCGTAAAGGATATTTGTGCGGTATAAATGAATTTTTTGAAAAAAGAACACATGCTTATTATATAAAGTAATTCTGATGTATTTCACATTGACATACGCAGCTTAAAAATCTATCTTTTATGCACTAGTTGAAATTCATAAGAAAAATTGTTTTACAAAGTTATTTGGAAAAAGCAGCACTTACCGGTGTGTTGACTTCCATTAACAAAGTCACGTGATCCTGCACCCTGGTATTGATGCAAATTAGGGATGAACCAGTTTTGTTAAACGTTGTGTGTTGAACAATACACTTTTAGCACGTTTAGAGCAATGCTAGGCCTCTGGTACTATCCATAGTAGCAGACAAACAATTGTTTTGAAAAAAGTCAAATATTTCCTTTTAAATGCTTGACTTATGAATGGTAAAATTTTGGAATTGTAAAATACACTAATTTTATCAAGATTCCAATAAATAATGATATTTTATATCGTTCTTATTGTTGATTTTACTTTCTATAAATGTGTTGCTGCATATGTAAACAAAGTATGTGCGCGCATAATAGTGTCAGGTTAAACGCCGTATAATATAATGTATTTCCGTGACTGGTCGATAAAGGTGTTAAATGAAAAACGGTTATGGGAAAAACATGTATGTTATATCATATACATGTCGATCAGTCACTGAGTATGGTCAATGAAAGGGAAATTTCATATAAAAATGCGCTTTAACTTCAGTCTCTATATACAGATGAAAAGTCACCAGAATGCAGTGTTTGACGTTTCATTTTCAAAATGTTTCTAGGGGGAGGACCTTCAAACCCCCGATTGCAGGAGGGGAACACCCCCTCCCGCACCTACCCCTTTCGCACCCCCCTTTTCAAAACCCTGGCTACGGGCCTGTAAGTTGTTCTTTTCTCGACCTGTACTCAGGGCCAGCAATGTCGTTTATGAAAAAAACACACATTGTTAAGTGTTTATAATAACGATAGCGTGACACTTGCGCTAAGACGGTTGAAATAGGGTTACTATGAATTGAAAAGTAGCCGGGGAAAAGGAAAACATGTTTATTTGATACGTGCCACTTTGTTATTTCATTCAACATGACATAGATTTTTTTCTGTAATGCATTCGTCCTAGAATGCTCTTAAATAAAATGTACGGACATTTATGTCTCAAATATATTATTTATATATATATATATATATATACAATTGTATATGACTAAACCATGTTTAAAGTTCGACTCTTTGATGAGGTACGTATATATTCAGAAATCGACCGTGATTCTTTTTATTAAATTATAAAGAATGTACGTAAGCAAAATGGATGAAGAAGATCCTTGTCTGAACATAAAACGTCCATTAAAACCGCGTGAATAGGTTTGTTAATCGTGCACATGCAAAATACACAGCATAATACGAGCAGGATTTAGTCATTAAATATTTATTGGTTTTCAACCGCGTTAATTTTATAACATTTTAAGAGTGGAAGATACCCGCTTAATAAAACCTACGTTAAAACCACACTAAGAATGTGAAAAAGAGATCCATATCAAAGAATTTTTCTCAAGCATTTTGTGAGCTTGTATCAGGTTGATTGACAATCAAATACCTATTTTAAGAACACGGATCTGAGATAATGTGGCGGGAAAATATATAGGATAATCCACGTGCTCAACACTTCAACACGTCAACTTCTAGATAAAGCAAACAACCAGTTAACTTTTGAGATACATGCAATAAAAGCACCTCGATATTCAAATATATGAAACGTCTTTCTGCAATGACTAACACATAGTTAAAGTTAAAACAATACTATATTTTACTTTTATTTGAAACATCTGTAATGATAAACTAACAATAAAACATTATTTCTTCGCTTTATCAGGTTTTACATGAACTGGAAAGTCGCAGTAGTGAAGCAGCGAATGAATGATTCCATGTTTAAACTGTGTTTTTAATTGAAATATGAACACGACTTACTTCCCTAAAATGTCAGTTATGCGTAAGCATTCTTAAAGGGATCTTTTCACGCTTTGGTAAATTGACAAAATTGAAAAAAGTTGTTTCAGATTCGCAAATTTTCGTTTTAGTTATGATATTTGTGAGGAAACAGTAATACTGAACATTTACCATGGTCTAATATAGCCATTATATGCATCTTTTGACGATTTTAAAACCTAAAAATTATAAAGCGTTGCAACGCGAAACGATTGAATAATTTGGAGAGTTCTGTTTTTGTCGTTAAATTTTGTGAAACTACGAAGATTGCTTATATAAGGTATAAAATACGTCACGTATGTGTACTCGGCGGAATAGCTCAGTAGGCTAAAGCGTTTTTACTTCAGGACGCTGGCAGGACTCCAGGGGTCACTGGTTCGAAACCTGCTCCGGGCAATGTTCTTTTCCTTTTTTAAATTTTATTCTTGATTTTTTACTGGAGCTTTTACGATCCAATGTTTACATTTATCAATATAAAGCATTTAATGAATAAGTTAAAAAATGCCAAAATCTGTGAAAAGGCCCCTTTAAATATCTTATACATGTAACTACTTAATATATAGGTTTGAAACCTTTTTGAACAGTTTCGCTTATATCTATGTAATTTTTTAAACTTAAATCTTAGATTTCACTACGATTTGCGTGTTTCATTCTGTTAATCATTTTCAACAGCTGACTGCAATCTGTATTTACCATTAGAAAATTTAAATTTAAACCCTTACCACGGTATATATCTGGATTAATCGTTTCAGTAAAATGTACCCGATAA
Source organism: Dreissena polymorpha (assembly GCF_020536995.1). Taxonomy (NCBI): domain Eukaryota; kingdom Metazoa; phylum Mollusca; class Bivalvia; order Myida; family Dreissenidae; genus Dreissena; species Dreissena polymorpha. The sequence continues at coordinate 54,807,274 of NC_068362.1, forward strand.
TCTATTTCTGAGAAAGACAAAACGATCAGTACAGAGAACAAGGATCGAGTATGTACATCATATGCAATAGGTGAGGCAATGACATACATAACTTAAATTATTACGCAAATATTTAGACTTTTGAACTGCTAGAGGTGGCCTCGTTTTTAGCTGCTCAAGTAGTAACCCATCGAACTTTAGAAGTCATTTTTATTATCTTACTAAAATACAATACACTCAAAACTCATAACGGTATACGTGTAATCGTTATAAAAATAATTAATGTAAAAGAGGATGACGTCATTCAATCGACATAATTTATATATAAGACAGAACAAACATGTTAAAACAGAACAGTAATTTGCAAAGAATCACACTATTGCTTTTGTTTTAATATAGTATGTGGCGTATTATTTTTTATCAGCTATAGTATTTAAATTGGATTACTGTAGCTAAAACGGTTTTACACTTGAAATTTTCAAGCATGTGATAATATTTTTAATTTAAATCAAATGACAATTATTGTGTTGCATATATACGATTGCACTAACATCGTTTCAGAATTCTGTAGTCACAGGTTTTATCCCTCGCTACTTTGCTTCTGAACCGTCTTCTGCAACTGACTGTATCGATGCACTGTACGATTTGCTTTAAATTTACTTTCAATTACTGGGGTGCATTTTGTTATATCTCACCTCCTACAAAAATGACCTAATCCGATTGGCTTAGAGCGGTCACTTAATCGAGTAGTCGGTTGAGATATAATCGTTACACAGTTAGTAACTGATGGTGTATGCAGAGCTCCAGATAAGGTTTTGTGAAATTCTTAAATTACTACCAGATTTTCAAAAAGAATTCTTAACTCCGAAATTTTATTCTTAACGTTACTACTAAGTTTTGGAAAATAATTCTTATTTTTTCTAAAAGACCTAAAAATAAATAATAATGGTTATTTTCTTGGAAAAAAAATCAAAATAAACATACTAGCAACTTTATTTATGCGAGTTCAACAGTGTCTTTTCAGTATTATACAATGTTATTTTTCAAATACCTTCATATGCCCAAACTGTGCTTAGATTGTATGCCTTAGATGAATTTTTACATATTTCACAATTAAAAAGGATCTCCCCTTCAATCTTTTCAAGGATTAGCCACGGGACTTGTCCCTTCCACTCGTTCAATGTTTTTTTTGTGTTTAAGTTTGGACCCGGCGTGTCGCGTTTTTGCTTAGCTTTTCCGACTGTGTCGGCAACTGAACAAACAACATCGTATAAGATCTTTTCTTTAATGTCTTTCTTAACATTTAACTTCGGCTTACTTTGCGTACAATATGTTAAAAGCGTGTTTTTGGACGCTTTGCAGTTTTTTAGGACGTTCTCTGGGCGCCGCCATTTATTTTGCCAGATAGACTGTATACGCCGCTTTTATTGGAAAAAATGCGCTTTGTTATACAAACCCGATAACCATTCTATATAAGCACCGCAAAGATTTTTAATACGCAAAAAGAACTCAATAAAAATCGATACGATCCGATGTAAAAATAATATTCGTAACTTGATTTTGAAATTCTTAATGGTACGACAAGATTTTAAAATAAATACGTAACGGACTTGAAAATATTTCGTAATTACGAAAATACGACCCTTATCTGGAGCTCTGGTGTATGTGATATTAGTTACTAGCAGTGTAACTAATAAGATTGCCCGTACCTCAACTTACGTGTTTTCTGTTATCGGTGGCGAAATGGGATTGATAGAATTCAAGAGTAATCGATAAAAATGTTGAACACACGCACCATTCAGTCAAAATGGTGACCGAAACTTATCGGGTTTTCAAGAAATGGAGAAATAACATTAAACGTGCATTAGCTTACTGTTTTGCACTCGTGGTAACTAAAGCTTATCGATCTACCATACTGATTTGATCTTAAATGTAACACAGTAGACGTGTCATTTTGCTTAGTTGGATCGTTAAGTTGATTCAGTTTAATCCGAGCTATTGGCCTTACGTTCTAAACATACATAAACAATACTAATATTTGAAGATATGCGTTTTATAAATCGTAATACCAAGCGTTTTAGCTATGAACATGCTTGTATACAACAATACCCCTGTTAATATTTATTTTAATTTCATGGCGTGATAACAATTGTTTACGAAAAATAAAATAGTTGTCACTGTCGGCTCTGAAATAATCTCGCATGCCACTTTCTGATAGGGCAATGGCATTTCAGCATCTAGAACTGATTGTCTATCTATTTTACCAACTATGTAACCTTCAATCCTATGACGGTTCTCCTTGATGCCACGTGGTCACTATGTGCTACGAATCAAATTTCAGCTTTAACATTCAGTTGGGCAATAACTGTACAACAATGAAAACATGAGTTAAGGTTCCTAAGCAATGGTCTATCTCTCATTGACACAGACCTTCAAATTAATGTTGAACGTGTTACATCGTATGCTCCGAAAAAAAGTTAACTAAAAGAAATAATGAAGAGCGATTACTCTTTCTTTATGAAATCAAGTGTTATTGCTCGTGTGAACTTCAAATCGCCTCAATAAGATATACATACGTTTAGCGTTCGAGATATGTTGCGGACATACTTTAAATACAACAATTAATAAAGAACAATAACTCATAAGTGTGAGAAAGTGGTTTAGGTTTCTTGCACTGCACAGCAGTTTTTGTGCACTGCATCCAACCTTCTAATTAGATCTTCATACATGTATTAGTTTTCATTTTGATTCTTTTTTCAGTTGTCCAGTTGTTTTAATATTGTATATTTAAAATTAAAGAAGAACGCCCCATAAATGTTTGGTCAACAGACAAAAGAACAGATATACGGGAAGAAACACGGAGAAATGGAATTCGAGTATAAACCACTTGTATGTCTGTGCTGTGTTAAATAGTAAACGACATAAAAGGCATAATAAATCGTATTGTATAGTAATCGTAATTTCTCACGCATACCGTGCATTTAATATATTGATGTTGAAAGTAGAGCTTTTGATTGAGAGATAGCAACACTGTATAATTACGTTTTTTTCTTTATTTACATTCCGTTGATGCATTATATCCTATTGTAGCAACACAAACTTGTATCATCATAATATTCAATTAAACGTACGTGTGCGACAAATAAAGTTACCTGTTTGTAATAAACTTCGAAATACATTATAATTCATGGTGATAAAACATTATTAAAAATCCATTATAAACACGGTATACTTGAACATTTCAAAAGATGCATTAATTCATTGATAAATGACTTTTCCTTTTATTATAGTTTAATAATAAGACTTAAACAAATTATTGGCTATTGATATAACATCTTTGTATGATATTTATTTATTACATTATTTACAACATGCCGTTTTAGAAAGACTATTTACAGCCCGTATACGTTTAGAATGTACCATGTTATGAAATAAACAGCATCAACTTACAGAAATGAACACTTTGCACGCATCATTCGTATAAAAAAATAAACTTAAATCGTTTAAAGTTTTTTTTGTTTGGAGATCGAAGAAGCGAGACCCGTATAACGTTAACTAATTGACCTACAATCAAAACTTTTACAGTACGAATCTACATTTAATGTAATTGTTAATACAAGTGTTAACTTTCTGACCTTCAATAAATGATTTTTGCAGTAAGAATCAACGTGCTATTAATTGTTCATACACGTGTTAACTGTTTAACCTTCAAGCAATGATTTATGCAGTAAAAATCCCCGTTAAATTTTATTGTTCATACACGTGTTTACGAAACTGTTTTCACCAGCTAAATTTCCGCTATGCGGTTATTTATAACATAATACAATTATGATAAAGTAAAAAGATTTCAAATGAGAAATTGACTGGCAGTTTATTTCTATTCAATATCAGTTAAATAGAGAGAATTCATAGGAAGAGAAACATAACACAAATAAACAAGAGCTGAATATAGTTCCATAAAATAACAAATCACGATTTTGTATTTAATGGAAATACTTCAAAGTCGATGGTAATTTAGATTTCAATGGATGTAATTTTCCGCTACTACTACTACTACTACTACTACTACTACTACTACTACTACTACTACTACTACTACTACGACTACTACTACGACTACTACTACTACGACGACGACTACGACTACTACTACTACTACGACTACGACGACGACGACTACTACTACTACTACTACTACTACTACTACTACTACTACGACTACTACTACTACTACTACTACGACTACTACTACTACTACGACTACGACTACTACTACTACTACTACTACTACTACTACTACGACTACGACTACGACTACTACGACTACGACTACTACTACTACGACTACGACTACGACTACTACTACTACTACTACTACTACTACTACTACTACTACTACTACTACTACTACTACGACTACTACTACTACTACTACTACTACTACGACTACTACTACTACTACTACTACTACTACTACTACTACTACTACTACTACTACTACTACTACTACTACTACTACTACTACTACTACTACTACTTCTACTACTTCTACTACTACTTCTACTACTACTATTACTACTACTACTACTACTGCTACTACTACTACTACTACTACTATTATTATTATTACTACTACTACTACTACTACTACTACTACTACTACTACTACTACTACTACTACTACTACTACTACTACTACTACTACTACTACTACTACTACTACTACTACTTCTACTACTACTACTTCTTCTTTTAATCGTATCACATCACAGCATATTACAGTATTGCATCATAGAAAAGTATTGTATACATAGTTTAAGTGCGGTTATTTGCAATAATTTGTTTCTGTCATAACCGATTCTATAGCAATAGTAAACGACCATCGCTCACGTTATGTCGCACACAAATATACGTGTGTGATTTAATAAAAACGAAACAACGTGCATCACTCGCGTTAATGTCGCACACAAATATACGTGTGTGATTTAATAAAAACGTACCAACGTGCGAATATTGATGGCTGCGTAAAGCATCAGCAAATTGACGAGAAAGAATAAATCTGTCGGAACTGATCGGCTTGATTGCAGATTTACAACTTCATAAGATTGAGTAAAGTGCGGAATGTGGTAATGAAATTAAAATTAAGTTGCTTGAAAACAATTCGCCTTCAATTCTTGAGAGGCCCTTCAAATTACTCGAGCGTCTAGATCGTTTTGCGCAAAATTATCGAATTATTTAGCAGAGCGGTAACGCAACCAAGACGAGAATGGCGGCAAAATTACTCTACAAACATTTCTACTACTTCTACTAACTACTTTTTCTTCTACTACTGATACTACTACTTCTACTTCTATTACTACTACAACTACTACGATGACGACGACGATGACTACGGCGACGACGAAAAATATTACTATTACTACTTTTACTCTATATGTGCAACTATAATTTGATATCACCGATATAAATGAAAACTATATATCTCAACTGTGCTGTTAAGGTTAAACCTAAATCAAAGTTTAGACGGCTCCGGAGAACAACCCAGATGCGGAATGATATTATGGCGCCTGTTCCTTAAGAACAACAGTCGGATACATGTAATAAATCTTTACCACGTTTCATCTCATTCTTCGCATATATGAAATACAACTTAAGCAGCACATGATGCGAATTAACTCCCACTAGCACTTTATGTCGGTGATAAATTATTAAAGAGATGATTAGATCAACGCAGCATACTTCTTTACTTATCATCTTTAGGTTTGGTTAGATCTTCAATACGCATCTTCTTCATATAATAGTGATCTATGCAATTTTAGGAAATGTCTCAACATATTTCATATGGCATTAATCGAAACACGCAGCTGATTTATAGCCCATATATTGAAAGAATATATATTTATATATACTGTTGAGCAAGTATAAAGGTCAAATAAAGGTCTCTTTATAAAAAATATAGCTATCATTTCAACAGTCAATCAGTTCCTCCCCTAGAAGTTAATTAAGATTAATATCGCACTTCATCTCAAAATTACAAATGGCGAGGAAAAATCGTGACAAACGTAGTTTAAAAAGTCAATAATATAAATAGGCAAACTTTGATGATCAGTCAACATAACGAGCTTATCTGGTACGACTATGTACTCTTATGAATTAAGTCCCTTTTTATCAGAGCGAGGCTCATTTGATTCGTGTTCTGAGAAAACTGGGTGTTATGCATGTGCGTAAAGCGTCGTCCCGGATTAGCCTGTGCAATCCGCACAGGCTAATCAGGGACGACACTTTTCGCTTTGATGACATTTTTCGTTTAAATGAAGTCTCTTCTTAGCAAAATCCAATTTAGACGGAGAGTGTTGTCCCTGATTAGCCTGTGTGGACTGCACAGGCTAATCTGGGACGACACTTTACGCACATGCATTATGCCCAGTTTTCTCAGAACGCAGAGCTCATATGATTCTGAAGGTATTAAGATTCACTGCGCCTTTATTAAAGGAGAATGCAAACGAATTATATTCTCTTAATTTTGTTCCATATCTGTCATTCGCAACGGCAATTCAGCTATTTTTGTTCAAGATAGCGAAATGAACGGATTGAGCTTAAGTGCGATTTTAACAGCTCATGAAACTGCAATTGATTATTAAACGTGATTGATCATTAAACATGATTGATGTGAAATTTTGTAGAAATGAAATTGTCAAGACCAATAAAATTGATGCTTATGGTAGTGTTGTAATGTAACAATACGGAAAATGAGCACGATGAAGAGAACGGAAGACGAAAAAGAAGATTATTATGGTGTTCGTGATGATGATGATGATGATGATGATGATGATGATGATGATGATGATGATGATGGAATTGATGATGATGATGATGATGATGATGATGATGATGATGATGATGATGATGATGATGATGATGATGATGATGATGATGATGATGATGATGATGATGATAATGGTGATGTTGACGGTGGTGGTGATGATGGCGGTGTTGGTTATGATGGCGGTGGTTGTGATGATGTTGGTGGTGGTGATGATGACGATGGTCGGGATGATGACGGTGGCGATGCTGTTGCTGATAAGGATGATGTTTTTAATAGTCTCTGTAAAAAGACATACCACTTAGAGTATTTCTCATTATTTCAGGCCATTTCACATTGAGCTAGAAAAACATACATTTTTACGGACATTAAAACTGAGCACCTTAAGCGGATTTACAACAGATTTATGTCTTTCATTTGAAATTAAATCATGTTTTCCAACGAGGCTATGTCTGAAGAGCAATTCAACTCGTAAAGAATCGGTCTTCATACATGTGCAGACGTGAGCCCATATTCATCAAAACATCGTTAAAATTGCTGAACGCATGACCGTATTGAATCTGGAGGTAAGCAGAATTTGGTAATCGTAATGAACACATTCACACGCACGTGTGTCGCAGTTAATGCCTTTCTTCCTGACGAAGGTGTCTGTAGCAAATGCAAATATTAAAACATCTAACATTATGGTCTCTATAAAGTTAATTTGCATGAAGATTATGACGACATTTTAAGAACGAAGCAAGTTACAACTTGTTCGCTTAACGCAATGTAGAATCAAACAACTGAGATTGCGTTGTATAAACACCATATTCGTTCTCGAAATAAGAAATTGATTCACACATCAAAACGGTTTGCCCCTTAATTGCAAGGAGTAATTACATTGGAAGCAACCATTTAAATTTATAGTAGTGTTAAGTTCACGAGATGTTCGAGTAAATTAAATCTTTAACAAATAAGAACTCTTAAATGCATATCATGTTTTTAATTATTGTAAATCCTTAAATGCAAACTAGCAGAAACAAGATTGTTCAATTCTTCTACGCATCGACTGAGGTTAACCGGAATTTCCATTTGAACATTCGTAAGGTGGGTAATATGGCTTGAATTCTACAGTCGGTTCCAAACAAACAATTATCAAATCATACTGAAGTTGGGCATGAGGCAGATGTCTTCCTGCCCGACTTTTTCGACGTTGAATGGCTCTCTTAGCTTAGACATGTAGCAGATGTTGTGTTGTATGCAAACGAATTCCCAGTCTTTTCGACCGTAAGATTTGTCCTTGATGAGTTAAAATAATTTGACATTTTGATAACAATCGACACCAAAAACACACTAAATGTCTTTGATGGAATGCGGAGGCAGAAATCATATGAAAGGTTCCGTGAAATTAATTCACTCCTCTAACCATCTATTGAGTTGAAAGTTAACACAAGTAATGCAAATTGTGCGCATGCTTAGCTCAAATAAGGACCGGTTTGATGTTTCTCGAGGCATTGTTTCATTAATCCTTTATTTGTCCTTGCTGAGTGTTGCTATCAATTATTGACATAAGTATTTGCCATATGCTGTCATGTTTTTAAAGGGACCTTTTCACGTTTTGATAAATTGATAAAATTATAAAAAAGATTCGCAAATTACCGTTGTGGTTATAATATTTGTGAAGAAACAGTAATACTGAACATTGAACATGCTCTAAAATATCCATTATATGCAACTTTTCACGATGTAAAAAACCTGAAAATTATAAAGAGTTGCAACGCGAAACGATTGAATAATTTGCAGAGTTCCGTTGTTGTCGATATATTTTTGACACTACGAGGATTAATTAAATAAAGTAAATAAAGTATAAATTACATCACTCATTGTATGAGCACAGATGGACGAGTGGTCTCCATGGGTCAGTGGTTCGAGCACAGTTACTTTTTGTCTTTCTTCAATTTTATTCTTGTTTTTTTTTACTGCAGCTTTTTAGATCCAATGTATACACAAATCAATATAAGGCATTTAGTGGTAAACTTCAATACATGCCCAAATCTGTGAAAATATCCCTTTAACTAATCATGGTAAGTGTTATTTTTTGTTTCTTTTCATGCGATATTTGTAGCCGATGACCATTTATTTAATAGTACTGCTCACACACCAATACGTGTCCCATGTTCCAGGAGCTTGGGAAGTAGCAATGCGCTTTCTTTGCTTTATTCAACTGTCGTATTACTACCAACATCGTCAGAACACCGTGCAATCGACTTACGCATCGTCTGTGGTTCATCCATCAGCTGCGGAAGTGTATAAATGTCGGGTAAAAGCGGTGTGTAAGTATTTCCATATTCTTTATATTTTACGTATTAAATTGAGCAGATGTGCGTGTGTTCTTTCAGAGCCTAAGTAAGAATGACTTTTTGAACGTAATCCTTACCTTCCTAGCTGCTTTCTTTTAAAGAAATCCGTTAGAATGTGGTCAAACATCAAATAAAATTCACCACTCTTTCTGTCAAACTCTAATTACACAGGATTTAGACCAAAGATAAATATGAACAACATTTTTGTTGAAATATTTAATCATTTCTCTTCGGTTATTCCTTTTTTATACAGCATTCAACATGAACACACAACATTTTTATCAACGTTTAAATTCGAGTGGGGTTTGAAAAACGGCCCAAGACAACAGCCGTGGTTACTTATTAGATGGTCATGACATCGGCTGCGAAAATAAAATTATGCTCAAGCCATCGGCTGCGGCAATGAAAATTGGCATGATGAGATGTGGACGTTACTCATTGACCATATTCTATAGAACTATCAGATATTTTGATCACAAAAACAGTTTTAAGATTTTCATTCGTATTTTGAAATAAAATGGGATGGGTGAGTGGATTTCGTTTTAAATAATTCATACTTTGACATTTTTGAAACAAGTCATTTACACGCAATATGTATCCACATCATGTAGAATACACTTAACTCTCGCTATGCCGAAGACGGATATATCGAAGTAATGGAAACTTCGAACATAAATGTTCATTCCCTTCTCAAATTTGAGATACAAGGTTTTCCTTAATTGAAACGCATGAATGAATTTACAAACTAAAAGACAGCTACATGAAGGTTGACAGTAATGTTGGAATTTCCTACTGGAGAGCTTTCAGAATCGTTTGTCACCTGTATCTAGTTATAACAAGTCAGAAGTGTACGTGTTATAAATCGGGTTACTCGAATATCTTTTATCTCGAAATAATTTGTATGGTTGTATAAACGAAATCCATTCACACATCCTATTTTATTTCAAAATACGAATGAAAATCTTAAAACTGTTTTTGTGATCAAAATATCTGATAGTTCTATCGAATATGGTCAATGAGTAACGTCCACATCTCATCATGCCATTTTTAATTGCCATAGCCGATGGCTTGAGCATAATTTTATTTTCGCAGCCGATGTCATGACCATCTAATAAGTAGCCGCGGCCGTTGTCTTGAGCCGTTTCTCCAACCCCACTCGAATTTAAACGTTGATAAAAATGTTGTGTATTCATGTTGGATGCTGTTATTTGGAATAACCGAAGAGAAATGATTAAATATTTCAATAAAATGTTGTTCATATTAATCTTTGGTCTAAATCCTGTGTAATTAGAGTTTGACAGAAAGAGTGGTGAATTTTGTTTGATTTTTTTACCACATTCTAACGGATTTCTTTAAAAGAAAGCAGCTAGGTAGGAAGGTAAGGATTACGTTCACAAAGTCATTCCTATTTAGGCTCTGAAAAAACACACGCACATCTGCTCAATTCAATACGTAAAATATAAAGAATAGGGAAATACTTACACTTTACCGCTTTAACCCGACATGTATACACTTCCGCAGCCGATGGATGAATTGTAGTCGATTGCACGGTGTGGTCAGTACAACAGTAGAAACCCTCTTGCAAGACTCGAGCGTTGGGATTTCTGATCAGAAAGCGAACGCCCTCAATGCAAAGCAAGTGCGATTAGCGTGCAGATCTGATCAACTTGTTTCCCAAATATACTTAACTAATAAGTGTTCAGTCACTAAAACGCTATGTCGTAAGAAATTCACATCGGAATAGTGTTATTATTATTATTTATTTCGGATGCTAAATCTATTTATAACGCAATATTTGTGAATTTACAACTGGGCCGAAAACACAAACATCACTCACTATTTCCAATAAATGTTAACTCGCGAAATGTCGGTATCAATATTGCAATAGAAATAAGCCAAGTAATGAATGGAAACTGTCTTTGTGACGTATTCGATACGATCATTAGAACAAGCAATATGGGAAGGGCGCCTTGTATCTCTGAAAACAAGAAATACATTTACATAGTTTACTGTATTTACGGGCCATAGTTCACCAAGCATTTCTGACGTCATTGATGTTGACAAATTACAAGTCAACGCCGTCGCATACATGAAGCTTTGACGCTCTCTTCCATGCGAGAATGAATAATACTATTTTCCGCTGAGAGAATATCTTACCGCTGCCTTTCAGGCTAATCTGGGACAACACTTAAAGTGATATGATGGACAACACTTAAAGTGATATGATGGACAACACTTAAAGTGATATGATGGACAACACTTAAAGTGAAATGATCGGCATGTAACAGTATATAGGTGTCTATCGCAACCGTTGTTTATTTTTGGTGTTTTTACATAATATACACTAATACTTGTTAATGCAGCATTAATATACTAAAACAATATCCCGGAAAGAGAAAAATAATGCATTTGAATATCAACCGTACTTTCGTTTGACAATTGACGACAGACATGATTTGTTTTGCTGCAACGATATCTATTCATACGACACACAGTACTAACTCCGATTCTAATAAGAAGATAGTTCCGCTCGGCTGGAACCACTAAGAGGACTGGGACAGTCATGTAAAATATCGAATATAATATATAATTTTATATTCAACTGGTAGCAAGATGAGTTGCAGATAATTGGTCAGTTACCACATTTTAACTTACTCTTTTGACCTGTGAATTCTTTTCAGCTCAATTCAATAGTGAAAAATGCCCATAATTTCACTTTAAAGCACAAGCATTTAGCCGTGTTGTCAAAGCGGGCGACGAATATAAATAACATAACAAACCAGAATCACCAAGGTCAGTCGAAGGGTAGCATTAATTTCGTGAGTCGAGACTTAAAGGGATAAACTTTTAGACTACACAAATTACAATGAGAACAACATACGCATTTATCGCAAACATAACGGTCAACACAAATTAAAACAAAACATTGTACCGACGATCTATCACTTATAGTACTTTGACAATATAAGATAATATATCAGTTTACCTCTAACCATTTATAATTTTTCAAGTCTGTAGAGAGCACAATACTGGGCATTTTCTTGTGGTCTTTAAATATTCTTTGGGATAGTTTTGACGGTTGTTGTTGTAGAATGTTCATCAGCATATCAAATACGTTTTCGTTCCTTTCAAGTCAAATAATGTGTAAAACAAGTTAACGATTATCTGAAATGATCGTGTGAACGTAAATACAAGTCACCAAAAAACAACATTTTTGTTTTATATTGCAAGGAGAAACACTTGTTAAAATTCACGTACCGCATTACAACAGTGGATAGTTCGTTATTAAATTTTTCTCAAGATTTTGAAGAGGCCTTTTTACGTTTTGGTAAATTGAAAAAATGAAAAAAACAAAATGTTTCAGATTAGATAATTTTCGTTGTAGTTATGGTATTTGTGAGGAAAACAGTTATACTGAACATGGGCCATGCTCTAAAATATCCATTATGTGCATCTTTTGACGAATTAAAAACCTGAAAATTATAAAGCGTTGCAACGCGAAACGATTGAATAATTTGGAGAGTTCAGTTTGTCGTTATATTTTGTGATACAATAAGAATTTCTAATATAAATTATGAAATTCTTCACTTATTGTATGAGCAGGGATGACCGAGTGGTCTAAGTGATAGACTTTTACTCCAGGGGTCAGTGGTTCGAGCCCAGTTGAGGGTTTCTTTCTTTAATTTTAGTCTTGTTTTTTACTAGAGCATTTAAGAATCAATGTTTACCTTTATCAATATAAAGCATTTAACGTCAAACATCCAATACATGCCAAAATCTATGAAAAGGCCCCTTTTAAAGAAAAACCTTGTTTACCAAAAACTGCTGTGAAATCATGGGTAGATATATACTTTTAAGAAATAGAAGTTTTTGATCGGTAGTGTTAAAATGATTACGAAGTTAATTTACTTCGATCTGGCACTGTTATATAACTTTTCAACGCAATACAACGAACATATTATACATATCTGATATAAATAACATACATTATACAAAAGTAAATGACAGTGAATCTTGTGTATTCATACTATTTTGTACAAACTGGCGATAACTATTACTACAGAATATTGTGCTTTAATTGAAATGTTAATTCAAACACTTAATTAGTGACACAACTATAATTATTCACGCCAATAAGGAGAAGAGAATTGTATAACATTTTTTCATTACAACATTACCAGAAAACGTCTAAGATTGTGAATTATTGTGTATCTATATCACCGGAGCATCTGTTTCGATCAATGATCATTATTGTTAAACACAATAATCAACTCGAGTTAACAAAAGGGTAAATCAAGAGAACAAATAAAAGATTTTTTAACAAATTTTTGCAACGGATATGTCGAGCAATACATATAGAAGATAAGGATCCATACTTAGAGTTTCACTTTTAAGACTTCCATTTGCAATATATTAAAGCCTACTATCGCATGCATTTATTTTTCTAATTACAACAACCCCCCTTAGTTGTGCCATGCTTGTCAAGACAATACGTGGATATTACGTATGGGTCGTGCTCTGTGAAAAGGGTGTTCCAGATACGCCTGTGCGGACTAATCAGGGTCCACACTTTCCGCCTACACTGGAGTTTTGCTAAGAATAGATTTTCTTTCAACGAAAAATACCATAAAAGTGGACTGCACAGGCTCGTCTGTGACGTCACTTTACGCACATGCATTAAACCACCTTTTCACAGAGCACGGTCCCTATATTTTACACAGTCTTTCACGGTGTGTCACTTGCTAATGTGTGCATGCGTGTTGTAGGTCAGTTATAAACTCAATCCAACCTAATCAAGAACGATGAACACATCCATCTGTCGCATTCCCATCGCCTAAAGGATCTAGTTTGTTTGAATGGGAATTAAGATTAAGACTTCACGCGTTATTACCCCACCTTTGAATGGCGCTGCACAAGGGGCTTTATTTCAAGGTCGGACGACAAGTAAATGAAAAGCTTCATTAGTTGTTATTATTTATCCCAGATTTATATTAATTATCATTTTATTGCAGATGATATTCACGTTTCTGTGAAAGAATATGCTTACGTTTGATTGAACTGTTGTAAAGAATTATATATGATTACATGTTTCTCATATAGACGATGTGAACTCTTTGATGTCTAAAACATAGACAGTAAAGGCGTCCATGTTAATTTTATTGCGACAAATATATTTGTTTTATTAATTATAGGAATTCAAATACACAATTGACTACAGTTAAGTGTAGCCATATTTGACAATCTTAGTGTTCAAATCGATTTTACCGCTAATTAAGTACTGCGTAACTGCATGAGTTCATGACTTGTACTTTGTCGTAAACAAGTGTGCAATAAAACTTATAGAATCTTAATTACTATATGCTAAATGTAGACAAAAATCACAGAAATAATTACTTGTTTACTTGATAACTTGTTTGATATCAAAATAGGCCATGCGTCGATGTGATAATCCCATGGTGGCACAATGTCAAAAAGGCGATATAAAACGGTAGTAAAAATGATGCGATTGCATCAACGAGCCTTTGTGCTAGGTACATTTCATACGTCATAAATGTATGGAAAAAACAGAGTATTCTGAAACCTCCCATTTGTGAGCGTAGACGTTTAACGTATTTTCAGTATACTTCAGTGTTACTGAATGTTAGCAATATTGGACAAATACTATTAAAAACAACAACAAAACGACATAAATAACATATAACACTTGAAATGCGAGCCGCTATTCGTGAACATGGCTCGTATGCTATATGCTATATGTTGCCATCATTGCTCAAGGCCAACCCGCGCATGCGCACTGATTTGTCAGGAGCTACGCTGTCCGCTAATGAGACATTGAAAGCTTGCGTGACTTTAAAGCGGACAGGTCAGCTCTTGGCCAGACTGCGTGACTCATTTTAGCTTGTCACGGTCAGAGCTCCTTTAAAAGGCCATACGTCTAGTTCTACAAATAAAAACATTAATTAAACAAAGCAAGATTTTTTTTTGCAGCGGACTGCCCTCTTAGAAATTTTTTTAACTTTTGTAATTTGCAAAAACAAGTCCCCGCAAATGTTATTCAATCAACTTTCTGATTCCCCATTAAAATCTTGGGATATATTGAGTGACCTTGTGACTGGCCGGATACCTTTTTATATCGATATTGAGAAAGTTAACACACACACAATGGCAATTTAAATAAAAAATATGTTTATTTTTTATCAGAGTACAATGGATACCAAATTTTTAACGACATGCAGTCTCACACTGTCAGAGAACATTCATCTACGACACTAATGTTACCACTCACTATTACTGAAAAACAACAACATGTGAACGGTTCAGCCCTGTGTTTCATATGTACTAGTTAGACACAATGTCCTTGTCTCTTCGATGAGCAAACATTTGATGAATGCTAACACATAGGTGTGATTGAGCGTAGCTTACTTCGTTATATATATGAGCCGTGCTCTGTGAAAAAGGGGTTTAGCGCTTTAGCGTAATGTGTCGTCTCAGATTAGCCTGTGCAGTCCAAACAGTCTAATTAGGGACGACACTTTCGCCTTAACTGGATTTTTGTAAGAAGAGCCTTTCTTGAAACGAAAAATATCATTAAAGCGGAAAGGTTCGTCCCTGATTAGCCTGTGCGGACTGCACAGGCTAATCTGGGACGACTCTTTACGCACATGCATTAAAACCCCCTATGCACATAGCACTGTGCATATAAACTTTTGTATTGAGGCTTAAGCAATTATTTTTATGTTTTATGTCTGATTGTGTTAAAATGCGTTTATAACGCAGTGAACAAGTTTGCTGAATGTCTTAAAATATAAGTCGCTATCTATGCAAATCGGGCTTAATGCATTTTCGTAAAGTTTCGTCCCTGATTAGCATGTTCAGTCCGCAACTACACAAATCTGGGCTGACAAATTCAGCTTTTATGGAATTTTTTGCTTTATGAAAGACTGTTATAAATGAAAATCAAGTCTAATAATGGCATTACAATCGAGTTTTATAAAATATTCTGGAATGATATCAAAATATATTTAATTAATTCACTTAACTATTCATTTAACAACGAAAACTTAACAATTCTTCAAAAACAAGGTATAATATCACTCATTCCAAAACCTGGAAAAAACCTAGAATCCTTATCAAACTGGCGCCCGATTAGTTTACTAAACAATGATTATAAAATTGCAACTAAAAGTATATCAAACAGAATTAAAAAAGTATTACCATCAGTCATTTCAAGATCTCAATCTGGTTTTATTAAAGGACGATACATTGGTGAAAATGTACGTCTGATACAAGAATGCATAAATTACTTCAACCAACCAAACAATGCTGGCCTCATCTTCTTTGCAGACTTTGAAAAGGCTTTCGATTCACTAGACCATTCGTTCATGTTCTCTTGCTTAGAAAATATGAATTTCGGTGAAAGTCTAATTAAATGGGTAAAACTATTTTATACCGATATTAACAGTATAATAATTAACAATGGCTTCTTCTCAAACAGTTTTAACATCGAACGAGGGGTACGACAAGGATGTCCCCTCTCATCCTCACTATTTATTATATGCATCGAGTATCTATCACACTATATCCAATCAAATGAACATATAAATGGAATATCGCTAGAACCTGACGAAGAA
The DNA here is from genome assembly GCF_020536995.1 of Dreissena polymorpha. NCBI lineage: Eukaryota > Metazoa > Mollusca > Bivalvia > Myida > Dreissenidae > Dreissena > Dreissena polymorpha. Next base: position 54,824,046 of record NC_068362.1, read on the forward strand.
ATTAAACAATCCCTATTTGCTGACGACGCAACTTATTTTTTAAATGACAGTATTGACTCATTCAATAATCTTATAGAATCACTTACCCTTTTTGGAATGGCATCGGGTCTTAAACTTAACAAAAGTAAATGCACTGTGCTACGAGTAGGTAAATTTAAACAAAGTAATATTCAACTCAAAAAAGAAATGAAATTCCACTGGACATCAGATGAAGCAACAACGTTAGGAATAACCTTTACAAACAATGAAAATGAAACCATTCTAAAAAACATACTGCCTAAATTACAAAAATTTAAAAATTGTTTAAAATCATGGCAGCATCGTAAACTTACGCTAATCGGAAAAAACACAGTGTTGAAAACGTTTGCACTCCCTAAATTAATTTATACACTAACAGTTCTCCCAAACCCACCAAATGATATTATTAAAGATATACAATCAGAAATATTTAATTTCATATGGGACGGTAAACCTGATAAAATTAAGCGAACTCAGTTAATTCAATCAGTAGAAAATGGAGGTATCCAATTAACGGACATCGACTCATTCTTGAATGCAATCAAATGCAGCTGGGTTAAAAGATATCTAGATAATACCAATACAAGTAAATGGAAATTATTCTACCAGGAAATTCTAAAAAAATATGGTGACTCCTTACTTTTTGAATGTAACATCAGCAATACCATTTTGCATGAAATTGCAAACGAAAACATATTTCTGTCTCATGTTTTATCGGCATGGACTAATGTTACTCATAATCTAGAAACCCAAATCACCAGTAAAACTATTTTATGGAACAATAAGGACATAACTTCAAACAATAAGACCTTTTTCTATAAACATTGGTTTGAAAAAAACATTAAATATGTCGACCAATTGTACGATTACAGAATAAAAGACTTCTACTCTTTTGAGAATATATGTTATATATACGGAATACCTTCGGGCAATTTCCTTATGTATTACACATTAATTAAAAGCATACCCATACATATTAAATCTACAATTAATACAAAAAACACACCATGTACTCAAACATCATTCACGGAAAACATACTTGCAAAACAAAACAAAACAAACAAAATATTTTACAAACTACAAATTAAACACCCTGCAGAAAACTCCAAGATTCAAAATAAATGGCAAAGACTTCTTCGAGAACAAGAATTTAATTGGAAACAAATATTTATCATGCCATATAAAACAACTATTGATAGCACACTGAGAAATTTTCAATATAAATATGTCCATAGAATCATAGCTACAAATAAATACCTTTTTAAATGCAACCTATCCAACACAAATTTATGTGATATATGCAGCGAACACATTGAAACAATAGAACACCTTTTCTGGGAGTGCAAACATATTCAAATTCTATGGAACCAGTTAACAACATTTCTAGAGAACCAACAATTAAAATTAAAACTGTCTCTCTTAAATATCAGTTTCGGTGTGAATAATTTTAAAATACCAGAAATTAATAACACTGTGAACCACATTATCATATTAATGAAATATTTTATATTTAGCTTCAAATACAAAAAACAAATACCTACTTTCAACTGTTTTATAAACTATTTAAAACTAAAGGTCCAAATTGAAAAAGAAATAGCCCTCAACAACGATAAACTTCATATTTTTGAACAAAAATGGAAACGCATAAACTTTCATAACCCAGTCCAGTTGTCTTCTACCTAACTATAGTAATAACAGCATACACCACATGCAACCAAAGCAAAACAAAACAGTATATCCTAGCATATCATGTATAATATGTGTTTGACATTATTACTGTTGTATTATACCACTTTTGTTCTTGCTTATGCACATATTTACATTGTATGTTTTATATTGAATAAAAAAAAAAAAAAAGTCTAATAGAGTGTCGTCCCTGATAAGCCTTTGTGGACTAAACAGGCTAATATGGTACTGTGCTTTTCTCACATGCATTAAGTCCGGTTTTCCCAGAGGGCGGAACTATAGCAATTCATTTATTAGTTGTTTTAATGTACGATGATACAGAAGCGTCGGTCAGCTAAGGTCAGCACTGCTGTCTGATTTGAAGTTTGTTAACTATTGTTCGAAATCACATACCGCAAAAGTTATTTGTGATGATTGACAAACCTGATATCTTTGCATGAAACATTTGGACTGAATTGACTACGCATTTTTCAATTAGCGTGTCGATTGCTAATGACAGAAAATTCCAACGTGCTAAAATGCTATGAACATTATTTTTTAACCCACGATCGTGCATTTTCTGTCTTTTTCGCCTAAAAAAAATATCAAGTACACAACTTTGCTTGTTATGATATGAGCCTTGTTCTGAGAAAACTGGGCTCAATGCATGTGCGTTAAGTGTCGTCCCAGATTAGCCTGTGCAGTCCGCACAGACTAATCAGGGACGACACTTGCCACTTTTATGGTATTTTTAGTTTCAAGGAAGTCGCTCCTTACCGAAAATCAAGTTTAGGCGGAAAATGTCGTCCCTGATTAGCCTGTGCGGACTGCACAGGCTCATCTGGGTTGACACTTTCCGCACATGCATTAAGCCCAGTTTCCACAGAACAAGGCTCATATAAAACTAAGCAACAAAGCGTTTACCGTATATAGTAATTAGATAAACGACTTAGCACTAATAATGGAAAGGTGCAAACGTATGTTTGTGTCCGATTATTCAAATTCAAACTTAAAAACTATTGAATAAACTTACCATTTCAAAAGCCGTAATCCACTTTTAAGCACATACATGTAATCCCTAAAGAAAACAATTTCCAACGCACTAGTTCGCCTCGGCAAGATTTAGAATTAAACTTGGTAGGTCCCTAAAAGCTCAGAAATAAGCGTTTCTGTCTTCGGTAAGTTTAAATCTTTAACAACCCTCCGACAGGGCTTTTAGCCAGTAATTAACTTCCGGATATATCAGACGACGATTTTATTCACGTAATAAATTACACTGAGTACGCGGAAAGTGATTCACCAATACAGCGAACTTCTGTAATCCAAAAAATTTCGTATAAAAATCCAGTAACAATTTTGTACGTCTCGTGTATCACCCACAATTCAACATCTTCAATTTCACTCGTGAAATAACCTTTTTCTTGATGTATCATCGGTTTCGAATGCACAGCGTTTAACATTTAATCCTTCGATATCACTGAGCATAACGTCAGGGTGCGCTTTAGCTGTACGCGAACCATATTATATCGGAAATACAGACACTGTTTAACCGCACTCAAAGCTGCTATTTTTGTTTATATACCTTACAGCTTAATGACTCTGACCATTTATTTAAGTCAGCGACGGTCATCCAGTTTCAATCGGCCACTGTATGGAAAATATAACACAAGCTTTCATTCAATCGTCGCTGGCTACTGTTGATACCAATTCACACATCAATGTTGATTAATCACAATTCTACTTCGTTCTGAGGTATTATAAAATAAATATGTTAACTTCTATTTTTTTAGTTATTCGTTTGTGAGTGATTATGAACTATTGCAGTCATCCGTAAAGGATAAAGGTGAAATTCAAGGATGACTGGCGAATAGTAAAGTGGTTGTTCAAACTTCTTTATGCCCTTTCCTCGTATTTGTGAAATACGTTAATATCAGTGTTGAACATGATGAAATCGCCACTTGATTGTTTATTATTCTTTTCCGGATATGAACCCACGTGTACCTGAAACAATAAAGACAAGCATAACAGCACATCTTTGTAATTGCAAATATCAAACCTCCGTTTACATATTAATTACAATTGCACATATTTAGTCGCGTAAGTACATTACAGTTTTCATTTTAACACAAACATACACTTCATTTTGAATGACTCAACAACACTATAACACGTTTACCAAATTTAACGCCTGTTTCATTAAATCCTTCAAATAACAAAAATACACGAAGCGTGGCAGTTATCGAACTTTATATATCCGGTTATTTATCTCAATTCAAATCATGCGAAAAGTATGCAAGTGGTCGCATTATTCAAACCCTCATCAACAACTGACTACATTGCGCCCATTCAATACATTATTCACGTAGCCATCACAATGATTTACAAACTCACAAACAGTCCGTGTACGGAATCTATTAAAGGCGCCACCGAGCTTTATTGACCATCGCTTTGATTGAACGTGACGATGGTAAAAATAACTATTAATAATTGTTTCTTTATTTGAGAAAAAGTTCATATGAGATGTAAGAAATAAAAAATGCACAAATTTGTTTTATTTTTAACAAAACAAACGTTCTTTTAACAAAGTATTAACGCTATACTTAACCTCACACATTTGAGGTGATAAAATACCCATTCGTGCAAAAAGGTACCATCTGCTATGTAATTACAATGTAACATGGTACCTTTTTGCATCAAGGTGGTGAATATGGTGTATTACTACCAACGAATACCGGCCTTACAAACGCGAGGAAGATTAATGACATATGAACAAGTTGTTGACCCCCGAAACCCAAACATCATTATGACATTGGCGGTGGCTTTGAAGCTAGACACCTTTAAACATTTATAACGGGATATGAATACACCGCCATAGTTTCAGTATGGTATCGACACGACATGACAATTTTGTCCATCTTCTGTTGGCAATCACAATACCAAAATCCGCTAAACGACATATTTTATTGCGCACAAACACTTGAAGCTTAAATGTGCGCTCGATGTTGCATACGATACCACGCTGAGGGGTTTGGGTGTTAAAGAATGTATGCGGGCGTTACATCGTTCACAATCTTAATTGACAAATCTCCGTACCATCGCGTGGGAATCAAAAACCCGACGGGAATCTGCAACAACATACAATATAAAGCTACACAAATTATTGAAAGCCTGACACCCGATATGGATCAGTTTGTTATAGGGGCGATGAGTTATTTAATAACGTGGATGCTTTTAAAACCGCGAGTGTTCTTCGTCGAAGAGGATTTTGACATTATGGGCCGCGTTCTAAAAAAACTGGTCTAAATGCATGGGCGTTCATTGTATTCCCATATTCGCATGTGCAGTCCACACAGGCTTATCAGGTACAGCACTTTCCGCCAACAGTGTAGAAGATACCGCCTTTAACGAAAAATTGCATCGACATTGTATTGACACCACTCGGTTGCTTAGATTTAGAACCTTTGCTTAAAACGATGTAACATCGAATCCCGCGACTGATAAACATTAGTGTTCAAAGTTTTCATTTTACAATTATTTAGGACTTTTTCATTAATTATAGCGTTGTGCACAGATTCTTTTCATTGCATTTAAACATGATAAAAAAATTGTGTCCCCAAGTTTGTATGCGATAAGTGTGAATTGTTCGTTTTTATTTTCACATTTTAGCCGCATGTGTTTAGTTTTCCATTGACTCACTTTGACGTCGCATTATAATCTCTCATACAAATTACTACGCTCCGATGTCACACACATATGTCATATGTTTCTTTACATCTTATTTTCACATTGATATTTTACACCATTACCAAACGTTTGCATTTGCATACCGAATACAAGAAAGTAAATTAAGTTAACAAACTTTATAGGCTGGTATAAAAGCATCTATAATTTTATCATCGTCTAAAAGCTTTTACATTAGTTGCAAGATGAACTAATTATTGATCGTGCAGTGGACTATATAGTCTTAGTAAAAAGGGCTCGATACTCAAAAGTCTTCCTTAGCGCAGTATTGAAATACATGACATTCTTTTTTTCTATTTCGGCCAGTATTTTTCAACGATTTTTTCTCTTACGGTTCAGATATACTAACGTGTGTATACTTGCGCCCATTGTTTCACATTACACAACATCTTAGCATTCAGAGTCAACGAAAGATTGATATATATTATAATAATTATGCAAATTTCAATTCACTTAAAAATATGGCGATATTTCGTTAAAACATATGCACCATGTTTACAATAAATACTGCTGCGTGCAATATTTCTTCGTGTTAAAACATACTTCTAAATAAGACTGATATTTCTAGTTGTATTACCGTGAACTATATATCGTCAATTGTATAAGCTAAATGCCAATTCGTATCTTTATTGTTAAAGGGACATTTTCCCGTTTTAGTAAATTGACAAAATAAAAAAAAAGTTTCAGATGCGCAAATTTCCGTTGCAGTACTAATATCTTACCAGGCTCTAAAATATCCAATATAATATTATGCATCTTTTGACGATTTAAAAACCTGAAAATTGCAAAGCGTTGAAATGCGAAAAGAATGAGAATTTTGGAGAGTTCTGTTGTTGTCGTTATATTATGCTAACATCTGTGAAAAGGCCCCTTTAATTTGAAACGCCATAAGGCAAATGGAAATCGCTAACGAAGCTATCGTTGAAATATGAGATCTGTTGGGAACTGGGTCAGTGATAAGCAGGCTGTTGTTTTTTGTTCAATTTATCTATGGTTAATGTTGAAAGAAATCAGCACGTGCTTTTATTTGTATGTTTTCAATTTGTGAGTTGTGAATCTGTGAGTTAGTATTTGGTTTACATCGTGAATTCGAGTACTGACGGTTCGTCCATAGCCGATGTAGTTATCATGACCATAGGTAAGAGTTCTATGGAAATAGTTGGCTATACACCACTTACAGTGTATGATAAAAGACCCGCAATGATAGCAACAATAATTATTTATTAACTTATACAAATGCATTGATATACAAACAATTATTTACTCATTTACACGATAACTTTCATGCTATAAAATTAGCTTTAGAAAATTTGGTGACCTCGATACAATTCTTCTATACAAACGTCTGTTTGGTGGCATATTTGACTTAATAATGTTTCTATTTATTTCGTTCTCATGACTTTGACTTAATTTGTATTGGGCGCGATATTACTTGATTATTACTTTGAACACTACACTAATGCCTTACATTATTTTTTTTTATTAAATTAAGTGATAAGATTTTAGGCACTCTAAGTTCCCACGTGGCAAAACTAATCGGAGCTAGGGACGTCGTGAACATGTGCATATAAATGAGTCACAGGCTTACAGGACAGACACTGAAGTCAATGACCTTTGTATCAAAAAATATTTCCTAAAAAACCTAATGCATTTAATATGTATAACATTTACCAACATATCTTTGCTTGATCAATACTTATGTTCAGAGTGATAAGTGTAAATGTATGGTTCAGAAAAATGGAATCGCATATTATGGGTCTGCTACAATGAATTTCTGTGAATTCCAAATTGTAAGGTAATTTTTCTTTAAAACATTAATTTTGGTTGTGGAAATACCAAAAAAAAAAGAAGAAAATATGTGCAGACCCTCCACTCCAAAATTCAAACATGTCGTAATTAAAGTTCTAAAACCTGAACGTGCTTTATATAAACATACGTGAAACTTTAAATGCGAGATTATTAGTTTTTTTATATCATAAATATTTAACTATTTCATACGCATCACTGTTATCGATACCCCCACTAGCGGGAACCCCCTACGGAACAAAAGATTAGAATTGCAATAAATTTAACATCATTAAAATCCACACATTAACGAGTATCAGTTACGCCCATGTAGATGTTTTATTTTCATTCAAACAACTGCGTTTAAGAAACAACCATCAAAATGAATATTAAACTCTTGAAATCATCAATGTAGGTAAAGCGAATAAATCCAGTTGAGTGAAGCGTTATTGATAATAGCTTTCCCCACGTAAACTAAAAAGTCAATTTATAAATCTTTATTTTGTTTTTGAAAGGAAATTTCACTTATATACGGCAATAATGCTATCTATATTACATACAAAAAAGTTCTAAATGTAATTATATAAACATTTAAAGTAACATTAGTACTCAAAATCAACGAAAATTTCGTACAATTTTTCGTAAAATAAACTTAACCAATTAAAAATCAGTGTTCCTTATGGTAATTGCCGCAATTTCAACGCCATATGTGGTCTGGTAGAAAAGATGTTTGTAGATACAAAATGCTCGTTTTTATTATTGTTTTGCATATCTATTCATACCACACATGAACACTAACATGGTGTTCGTCTGTCGTATGAAAAGATATATTCGCGGGAATTAATTGTGGCCACAAATAAATAAAATCGAACATTTTGTATCTACAAAAATCTATGTAATCATACCACATCTAGCGTTGAAGGTTTGGCTATTGCTATAAGGAACACTGATTGTTAAGGTGTTAACTTTATTTTACGAAAAACTTAACGAACTTTTCGTTTATTTGGAGCGTTATAGAGACTTTAAACGCATGGTCGAATTTCGAAGTAATAAAATAGTTAATCAGTGTAGTTTATGTTATTTTTTTAGAGCAATCATATTCACCGATGCCTTTTACTAACACGTGATTCGACGTTTAAGTAGTCTGGGTGACGTACATACATGCAGAAACAAAACAAAAACAAATAATGTATTATAAACCAAATATACATGCGATTAAGGGACTTTGAAACAACACAAGAACATAATATACATACCTTCATAATATGAGCCTTGTTCTGAGAAAACTGGGCTTAATGCATGTGCGTAAAGTTTCGTCCCAGATTAGCATGTGCAGTCCGCACAGGCTAATCAGGGATGACACTTTACGCCTAAACTTGATTTTCAGTAAGGAGGGACTTCATTGAAACAAAAATTCCATAAAAGCGGAAAGTGTCGTCCCTAATTAGCCTGTGCGGACTGCACAGGCGTATCTGGGACGACACTTTTCGCACATGCATTAAGCCCAGTTTTCTCAGAACAAGGCTCATATCATAACAAGAAAAGTTGTGTACTTGATATTTTTTTTAGGCGAAAAAGACAGAAAATGCTCGATCGTGGGTTAAAAAATAATGTTCATAGCATTTTAGCACGTTTTTCTCAGAACGCGACTCATATAGTCAAACGTAAATGAAAAAATCGAAATCCGTTGATAATACAGAAGCAACGGAGGACATGGAAAAGGCAATGCATAGTTTATGAAGTAGGTCATAAACATGCTATGATCATACACGCATGGTAATTTGCATAGCAACACTGTGAATTTTACATTCCAAACAAACGATTACCGATAGATTAGTCTGCACGGTTACACATTATTACACCCGCCTCCGTGAACTAGCTAGAGTTAAGTAAATTCTTAAAGGGACATAACAACCAATGTACGTATATTTGAAAAATAAGAGAATGGCCATGACAAAATATCTTCATATTTTGAAAATAACTATGATATAAGAAAAGGCTTATTAAAAGGTTTGCCTTAAATGAGATTCAAACCAGGGAACTTGGGGAAAGTAACAGGTTACCCGCTACAACTTAACCCCTCGGGATTTCGTTAGTCGCATGCTTATTGATAACCATAAGTTGTTGATACACGTTATTTAAAAAAATATTCATGAACATATCTACAATAGCTTTATAATTAAATAGATTCCGTTGGATGATTAAAAACACACTCATGTGTTTTAACTCAGAAGCTATTTTGAATATAATAATTCATCCTTTGTTTTCAGTCTGTTAAACTTCTTTATATTTCTCATTTAGCCAAACTGTGGAAATGTCAATTTGATACACAGACCAGGTGGTTTATTAACCATTTCAGCGTATAGAACTGATCGTGAAAAAAACGAAATGCAAAATTGCTAATATGAAAACCAATGCGCCAAGAAGAAGAGAGAAAGAAAAAAATAAATGCAAAAGCATACACTTCAATTATTATTATTAATTTTGTTTACAAATACGGATTTTCGTGAGAACATTTTGTGTAAGAGAAGGCTCTTTATTTTAAATAAAGGAACATGGCTGTTGAAATCCGTTTTTCATTGTAAACAAATAAGTGGTTAGATATTACATGTATATGAAAAAACATAAACCCAATGTGGCATTTGAGAAATTTATTTCGATTTCATGGTTCCTACATGGTTTATATTAAACGCTTGCACGTAAGTCTTTTATTATCGATGTAACCTTATTTCGTGTCACGTACCCACAAAGCTGAAGGTATGGTGATTTGATTTATGCAAATGGGTATTTTTCCTTTTTGATATGGTCAAAGCTTCCCTGTCCGCTTACGATATTGTGCGTGACTTTATAGCGGACAATGTACTTCCTGACTAGACGGAGTGTTATGCTACGTGTTATCAGTAATCTTCTTAGAACCTGACCTGCCAATGTACCTATAAGTAATACTTTCACGAGCTTACGTGAAATTATTAAGAGAACTATCACTGATACCAATGCATTTCACAACGTTCCTGGTCTAAATATATGGCATGAATATACTGATTGGTTTCAATTCGTTTAGGTATAGAGTATACAACTCAGTAAATTATACTTCGGATACAATTTTATTCAATGCATGTACATGAACTCATTTTATTTATAGAATTGTGTTAGTTCGATTGAAAAATTAATATGATATCAACTGGACTTATAGTCTTCATATTTATGTAGAAAACAACAAACTTGATTATGGTATTCAATAACTGCATGAAACCCTATACATATGTGATTGGTGTCCTGAAATGCGAGTACATTTTCCAAAGCGAATGTATATAATTGGTTTTAAAACGTCAAATTGGTTCTATGAATTATTTTTTCCCCATCGTTGAATGCCTTTAATAGCTAGGCTCTCTTCAAATTGAAATATCGATAGAAAGGGAAGTGCTTAAAAACCACCGAATTCACAATACCATTTCAACAGAAGTTCGACCAGCAATAAAAAAGAATAAAATTAAAAAAAATTCACCATTTTATTACGGTTATACTGTGAATATTAAAAATAATCCGTGCTCTGAGAAAAGGAAGTTTCATGCATGTGTGCAAAGTGTTGTCTCAGATGCGGACTGCACAGGCTAATCTGGAACGATACTTTACGCACATGCATTAAACCCCTTTATCAGAGAGCACGGCACAAATAGATACACATGTACATAACTAGATCAATGTTGTACACAACCAATTCAGTGAGAAAAATAAGTATAGAGTCCCAACTATCATTCCCAACAAACTAAAAGCGTTGCTACAAATGCCATTCTCGAGTGCATACATATCAAAATATTATTTTCTTTTCGGCGCGGCTACAATAAAGACCAAATAATAATATTAGCATTATTTGTGTAGAAATCAAACGTTTTTTTGGCATGATATTGTTTCGCGAACGCGCGGACCTTAAAGAAAGCACAGGCAAGTGCGCGCTCAAAACTAAAGAAAAAGATGAAAGATCAATAACCACAGTCACGTGTTACCCACATACACTTTCTTGTGTACGCTCGCTTTTCTTTTCTTTTCTTGCAGTTCGTCCTAGCTTAAGCTACGCTCATTGATAACATGATTATTCATGAAAACTACGTCGTGCTTCCGACGCTGCCCGAAGCCAATCTGGCGTTCAATCGTAAATGTTTGAGTATCGTCACGGGATATTCACATGGAATATATTGTCACACAAGAAATAAAATAGAGCATTTTGTATCTCGCGAAATCTGTGTTGCCCAACCACATCTAGCGTTGAAATGTTGGCTATTGCTAATTGAAATTGAACGTGTTAACTTTTTTACGATATATTGTACGAAATGTTTGTTATTGGGCTTTAAAAATGATACATTGAAATACGCATTTATCGTTTGTATACCATAAAAAAGTAAAATACTCACAGCAGTTTTAACTATACTTCTTTATCCTGATTTTAAACTATTTACCTCAGTATGTACATGTATATACAATAGTTTATGCTACTAAGTAAACTGATACATAAAGTATGATCGGAACTTGAACGATAAGCACAGAAGAACTTACACAAACCAGTTAACCCATTTATGCCTATCGTCTAGAAAAAAGGCCTTGGCAAACAGCGTAGACCCTGATGAGACGCCGCATGATGCGGCGTTTCATCAAGGTCTGCGCTGTTTGCTTAAAGGAATTTCTGTAAGAAATATTCTAGATATAGAAATAAATATACTAGACATCCCTAATTATGGAAATCAATTGATCCACTTTAGCAGGATGGGAGAGTCTACTAGGTATAAATGGGTTAATGCTACATGTTTACACGTCGTTTATCTCACATCTTACGATATAGCGTCAACACTTCTGACATTCAGCACGCGTCGATTGTAGGGCATATTTGTAAATATTATTAAAGAGGTGCGATCACTGCAGTGAGACATTTTACCTGTTTTTAAAGACAGCGTTACATTTTGATTTACATTTAATGTAATAGAGACGGTTACACGTCGCTTTAAAATACATACACATATCCGCTATTTTTGCGCGATCAGATAACTAAATCAAATCTCTAAATTAATATACAATAAACTTTTAAGTTTTTAAAATTTGAATGAATATTTTGACTTGAGCGGAAGAATTTCATAAGGGAAAATGACAATAATTCAATAGTTAATGAAACGACACATGAAACATGTGCCAATTATGCACCTATTTTGTAAATCAATAGAAAATGACATGGGTTTAATTATATCGTTAGTTCTTCATAAATGCATAGAGTTGAAGACTATAACATTTTAAATTTTATTTAATAATTCAACCGGATTCTGTTTTACTACGTGTAATAACAATGAGCGTATATTATTTCTTAGCTTGACATTTTTTACCTGCTTGCAATGATTATAAAACATCCATTATTTTATCAATTCATCCACCGTCTGTTCCTGCACAAAAGATGCTAACCAGTCTAACAAAATTTCATACAAATAACTAGACACTTAAATGCATTAGGTATTTCGTATAGCTTCGATTCATACATGTATCCATTGATCAACAAATCGATCCATTTATCAAGTCATCGATAATGTCCAAGGTACACCAAGCAAGCAACATGATTTGATATTATTTGTAACAGTTGTGATTTACGACTCAACATTTGACTCACTATCTAGGTAGCCAGGCATTTTGCAACCAAACGTAAAAAGTAGTTTCAACAAAATATGCAATAAGAAAAACAAACTTAGCATTGTTGTAATGCATTTCAAATATACATCATTCTCGCAAGTGATACGCTGAGCTTCATTCTTTTACATCGTCGGAAACTGGGGATCACAAAACAGTTTTGTACGGAGCAATCTGGCACTTATGTATAAATCTAGATTGGGACAATTTTTCTTAGTGTCATTTCTAATGAATTTATATCACGGCCGTATTTAACGCCTGTCTTCATTTAATTTCAGGGGGTCACACAAATAAGATGTAATTTGTGAAGGGAACGAGAAGTCGATAAGAGTTTCATTTCCGCAATTTTATGGATACAGTCAAATTAGCAGGAATGTTTTCTTGGAAAATTGTAGTGATTTTTCTATTAAGTAAAGAAAAGCGTCCGAGAGATAACAAACCAATGTGATGTCAACGTTTTTAAAAAAAAACAGAAAAAGGATCCGTACTTGTTTCATTGAAATGGGTTTCTTTTGTTGGTAACTACATTATTCACTATTCAGAGAACATTAACGTTTAAAATAGAAACTGTTGGAAAAATCAACTGCTACTGTCACTTTGATTGATAGCTTACGCAACAAAACGAATCAATAATTTGTTACTATGTTTACTGGACACATTACTTTTTCTCTTCCTATCGAGTATCAATAAATCTGTTTACTTTGAAAACATTACGAAATTAAATTTTACCACACTGACGTTAAATCAGTAAACTGTATGGCATTAATACAACATGCATGTACAACAGATTCCGGTGATCTCAATTTTGATGAGTTCAGCACTTTATTGTATTGACATCGATAGTATGAATAAAATTGCATAACATTGATAGGTTTGATATATTATTTTCATGAAAAATCTGCGTTGTGTACGTGAAACAATCAACTGCATTCTTAGTGAAACGCTGACACAAGGAAACAGATAAGGCAATCACGTGAGGTAATTTTGAACAGTTAAAAGGAACAGAAACACATAAACTTCACATTTTGATCTTGGAATTGTGATGTGGAACTGTCACTCATAAGCAATGTATATGGACATGAATAATTAATGATTCCATAGAGAATATTAATTTGAAATAATATAACAATCATTTAACCTGAAGTTATTATATGAAAATGGATACAACTATTAAACTATTGACTTTAACCCATGAAAATTACATTGGATCAACCAACAGGTGTCACATTCGTAAAACATTGGCTTGACGTTCATTTGGTTTATGCACTGTAGGAACTATAGTTGGGATGATGTCCAAAGCAAAAGCAGCAGTGCATTAAGTATGCTTACAAACTATTAATTCAGTTTACATTTTACAAAAATTGTTTACATAAAATATATTTTATCTTGATTGATGACTCACATTGGGACCATTCAAGCTGGTCATTCATTTATTACAATTCGTGTTATGCCGTACCCGACAAGCGTGACCCCAGACCAGCCTGCGCTGCATGGCATATTGCATACAATCCATTTTAGCATGACGAGAGTCGTATCGGTAATATTTAAGACGAAACAAGAAATTGTGTGTGATTAACCGTTGTGTTGTGGTTATATTGCAATGTATTGAAACAATAACAGTGGAATGATGAGATGGTTATACTATCTTTGATAGATTTAAAATTTGTCTTAATGATAATAGTTTATAAGAGATATACATATTGTACAGAAAAACAACTATTGCCTATAAGTTTAAGAAACCATAATTCATATAACATTTTTCGATTGCGTTTGTTTCCTGGTATGAATAATCATTGTAAAATGTTAGACGCAACAATATTAAATACTTGTTTCCCTTTTAACCAAATTGCATACATTTGCGATAATCACATCACCGCTTATGCTAGTAATTAAAACCCATGACGTTTGATTTATTTAACAATTAAGATTTTCTCCGAACATTGGTCCGATACCTGAGAAACACGTTTTTGTTCTGCAACATATCAATTAGTCTATCATACTGGTCGGAAACTAATGGATATGTTGCAGAGCAATATTGCATGTTCTCATTGTATTTTAATGTGGAAGATTTACGAGACCGTTGTCAGTACCCTTTATTCTGTTGAAGAAGCGACACCGATACAAACGCGTTAAGATAAACATTAATTAGCTGTACACAATGTTGGAATTCTTTGTTTCAAGTAACTTGTTCACCTGTTAATCAATAAATCGCCATATTACGTGAAACTATGTTTTTGATATGATTTAAATCGTGTTTATTTCGATAATCTAATCGAGACAGTAACACGTAGCCTTATACTACATCACGCTATCTTTGCGCGATCAGATAATTAACCACTTCTCTAAACCAGAGGGGGTAATCACGTGATAGTCAAGATGGCGACGTCCATATCGAGACGGTTATTTTTTTTCCGTTTTATACCCTTTATTTCTTCTGTTTATTTTTTAAATGACACTCACTTTCCATCTTTATCAGTAAAAAGGTGATTAGTGTATATTTCATATTTAAATTCACTTTATATCTCGACTTTAGTCCCCGCAAATTTTCTTAGTGGAGCCCTATTTAGGTCATCCTGCTAAGAAATTTCGCACCGAGTAAAGTCGAGATATAGAGCGAACATTACTATGAAATAAAATCCAGTAACTTTCTTCATTATATGGCTGGAAAGTGAGCGGAATAAAAAATAATAATACAAGTAATACATGGTATTTAACGACGTGAAATACATGCCTCGGCATGGACGTCGCCATCTTGTTTGTCACGTGATTACCCCCTTTGTAAATTAATAGGCAATAAAGATTCAAGTTTTAAAAATATGAATGAACGTTTTGACATGAGCCGAATAATGTAATTAGGGAACAAGCCAATAGTTCAATCGTTTATGAAATGATACATGTTCCAATTATGCACCTATTGTGCAAATTAAAGCAAATGAACTGGGTTTAATTACATCGTTAGTACTGAGTTAATGCAAAGAGTTGAAGAACAACACATTTTAAATTTATTTATAAATTCAAGCTAATTCTGTTTAACTGCGTGTAATAACACTCCGTATATTAATTCTTATCATGACATTTAATGTCTGCTTGCGATGATTTATGTAAAATTTGATAAATTCATCCACCGTCTGTTCTAACATAATAGATGCAAACCATGTTTTAACATTTGGTACAAATCACTCGGCACTTAAATGCATTAGGTCTTTCGAGAAGCGTTAGATCCATCCACCCATATATCAAGAAATTGATCAATTTATCAAGTCATTGATCAGGTACAAGGTAAAGAAAGCCGGCAAAACGATTGGATGTTCTTTGGTTACATTTGTGATTTAAAACTCATCATTTTACGCTTTATCTTGGTAGCCAGGTATTTTGTTACCAACCGCCAATATCAGTTTCATCAAAATACGCAATAAGAAAAACAAACTTAGTATTATTGTAATGAATTTCAAACATACATCCTCCTTGCAAGTGATACGTTGAGCTTCGTCCTACATCTGTGGACATCGGGCGACACAACAGTGTCATGCGGACAGGATTACAATAACCCGGGGTGAACAACATCACTATAACATTTTTGTAGAAATCCAGATTGGGATAATTTTGCTTAGTGTCATTTTTAATGGATTTATATCACGGCCGTATTTAGCGCCTGTCTTCATTTGATTTTAGTGGGACAAACGAATAAGATGCAATTTGTGAAGGGAACGAGAAGTCGATAAGAGTTTTATTTCCGCATTTTTATGGATACAGTCCATATAGCAAGGATGTTTTCTAGGCAAATTGTAGTGATTTTACTATTAAGTAAAGGAAAGCTTCCGAGAGATAACAAACCAATGTGATGCCAACGTCGTTTTCAAAGAAACAGAAAAAGGATCCGTACTTGTTTCAATTGAAATGGGTTTCTTTTGTTGGTAGCTACGTTATTCAGAGAACATTGACGTCTAAAATCGAAACTGTTGGAAAAATCAACTGTTACTTTCACTTTGATTGATAGCTTACCCAACAAACGAGTAATAAATAACGTTTGCCACTTTGTTTACTAAACACATTACTATTTCGCTTCGTATAAAACTGTTTACTTTGAAAACATTACGAAATTGAATTTTACCACACTTACGTTAAATCAGTAAACTATATGTTATTAATACAACATGCGTGTACAACATATTCCGGTAATCTTTATGGTGATGTCTTCAGCTTTTTATTTTATTGGCATCGATATAATGAACACAATCGCAGGACTTTGATAGTTTTGACTTATTATTGTAATGGACAACCTGCGATGTGTACGTGGAATACAAAAACTGCATATTTATTGAAACGTTAACACAAAGAAACGAATAGGTCAAACTCGTAACTGAAAGGTAATTTTGAACAGATAAAAGGTGCAAACACATCACAAATTCACATCTATGATCTTGGAATTGTGACCTTGAACTTTATATTTATGGGCTACACTTACTAGGGATTCAATACAGAATATTATTTTGAAAAAATATAACAATCATTCCACACTAAGTTATTAAATGAAAATGAATGCACATTAAACCTATGACTTGAAAACGTAAACTTATATTGGATCAACAAACATGTGTCCTTATCGTATTACATCATCGGCTGTACGTTCATTTGGTTTATACATCGTGGGAACTATAGTTGCGATTATTTCCAAAGCAAACGCACAGTGCACTGACAATGCTTACAAACTATTTATTTAGTATGCATATTTAAACAATCGTTAGATTCATTTTATCTTGATTCATGACTCACGTTGGGATCAATCAAGCAATATATGCATTAATTACAAATAGTCATTTGCCATATGCGTCCAGCGTAACTCCAGACCAGTTTGCGCTGTCGGAGCATATTTAATAAAACCCATTTTAGAAAGACGTTGTATCGGTTTATATTTAAGACGATACAAACAAATGTGTGTAATTCACTGTTTTGTTGCGGTGATATTGCAATTTATTTATACAATAGCAGTGGATCGAGATGTTTATACTACCATTGATATACTATAAATGTATAAATGATAAATTTAAATAATTTACACATATTGTAAATAAAAAGCAACGATTTCCTATAAATTTACGAAACCATTATACATATAACGCCATTATACATATAACGCCATTATACATATAACGCCATTATACATATAACGCCATTATACATATAACGCCATTCGAATGCATTGTTTCCCTGATCAGAATAAGCATTGCAAATATTCTCTTTAAACGAAACTAGACTTCAATGGCTGCTTTTCCTTTCAACCTGAATGAATACATTTGCGATAAAAGATAGTAAGCCCTTATACTAGTAATTAAAACACATGACTTTTGATCTATTTAGCAATTAAAATTTTTCTCCGAAAATGTTTCCGATACCTAAGAAACACGTTAACTTTTTGTTCTGCAACATATCCATTAGTCTATCATACAACTCGGAAACTAATGGATATATTGCAGAGCAATGATGCTTTTTTCAATGTATTTTAATGTGGAAGATTTATGAGATCATTTTCTGTGCCCGTAATTCTATTGAAGAAGCGAAAGTAATACACATGTACTAAGATAAACATGGATAAGCTTTAAAGAATACTGGCAATGTTTGTTTTATGTAACTTGTTCGCCTATTAATCATAAATTCCCGATAAAACGTGAATCTATTTTTTGTTTATAAAATTTAAATCGTGTTTATTTCGATAATCTAATCTAATGAAGAATTTCACATTTTAAATTTTATTTAACATTTCAAGCTGATTCTGTTTTACTGCGTGTAAAAACACTCATCAGATATTACTTCTCATCATGACATTTGTATACCGGCTTGCAATGATTTTTTAACATCCATTATTTTATCGATTCATACACCGTCTGTTCGTGCACAATAGATGCAAACCAATCCAAACTCATTTCATACAAATAACTTGATACTTAAATGCATTAGGTTATTTGTATAGCCTTCGAATTATACATGTATCCATCCATCCATCAATCAAGAAATCGATTCATTTATCAAGCTATCGATCAGGTCCAAATTATGCCAGGCAAAATGATTGTTATTTTTTAACATGTGTGATTTGCGACTTAACATTGTACCCTCCATCTAAGCAGCCAGGCATTTTGCTACCAACCGCCCAAATCAGTTTCAACAAAATATGCAATTAGAAAAACAAACTTAGTATTTTTATTATGCATTTCAAACAGACATTATCCTCGCAAGTGATACGTTAAGCTTCGTCCTTTAACATCTGTGGACATCGGGCGACACAACAGTGTTGGGTGGGAAGCCGTGGACATCGGGCGACACAAGAGTGTTGTGCGGAGAGGATTACAATAACCCAGGGTGAATGACAACAATATGGCACTTAAGTAGAAATTCAGATTGGGATAATTTCGCAGTGTAATTTCTAATGGATTTACATCATGGCCGTATTTAGCGCCTGTCTTCATTTGATTTCAGTGGGACACACAATTAACATTTAATTTGTGAAGGGAACGAGAAGTCGATAAAAGTTTCATTTCCGCAATTTTATGGATTCAGTCAAATAAGCAGGAATGTTTTTTTGGCAAATTGTAGTGATTTTACTATTAAGTAAAGAAAAGCGTCCGAGAGATAACAAACCAATGTGATATCAATCTTTTTTTTTTCGAAGAAACAGAAAAAGGATCCGTACTTGTTTCATTGAAATGGGTTTCTTTTGTTGGAAACTACATTATTCAGAGAACATTAACGTTTAAAATAGAAACTGTTGGAAAAATCAGCTATTACTGTCACTTTGATTGATAGCTTACGCAATAAAACGAATCAATAATTTGTTACTTTGTTTTCTGAACACATAACTTGTTCTCTTCATATCGTTAAAACTGTTAACTTTCAAAACATTACGAAATTTATTTTTTCCACCCTTACGTAAAATCAGTAAACTATTTGTTAGGAATACAATATGCGTGTACAACAGATGCCGGTGATTGTAATGTTGATGCCTTCAGCTTTTAATTTATTGGCATCGCTATTATGAATAAAATTTCACAAGTTTAATAGCTTTGACATATTATTTTCATGGAAAACCTGCGTTGTGTACGTGAAACAATCAACTGCATTAGTAGTGAAACGCTGACACAAAGAAACAGATAAGGCAATCACGTGAGGTAATTATGAACAGTTAAAAGGTATAGAAACGCGGATACTTCACATTTTGATCTTGGAATTGTAATGGGGAACTTTGACGCATAAGCAATGTATATGGACATGAATTATTGATGATTCCTTATAGGATGTTAATTTGAAATTATATAACAATAATTCCACCAGAAGTTATTATATGAAAATGGATACAACTATTAAACCATCTTCTTTAAAACGTGAAATTTACATAAGATCAACAAACAGGTGTCAAATTCGTAACACATCGGCTGTACGTTCATTTGGTTTTATGAACTGTCGACTTATAGCTAGGATGATGTCAAAGCAAAGGCAGCAGTGCATTTAGAATGCTTACAAAATATTAATTCAGTATTTTATCTTGATTGATGACTCACGTTGGGACCATTCAAGCTGGTCATTCATTTATTACAATTGGTGTTATGCCTTACCCGACAAGCGTGATCCCAGACCAGCCTGCGCTGTCATGGCATATTGAATACAATCCATTTTAGCATGACGAGAGTCGTATCGGTAATATTTAAGACGATACAAGAAATTGTGTGTGATTAACCGTTGTGTTGTGGTTATATTGCAATGTATTGAATGAATGATGAGATGGTTATACTATCATTGATAGATTAAAATTTGTCTTAATGATAGTTGTTTATTACATATAAATATTGTATAGAAAAGCAACTATTTCCTATAAGATTAAGAAACCATAATTCATTTAGCATTTTTTCGAATGCGTTAGTTTGAATATATATGAATAATCATTGTAAAATGTTAGACGCAACAATATTACAATAATTGTTTTTCCTTTCAACCAAATTGCATACATTTGCGATAATGTAACATCACCGCTTATGGTATAAAGTAAAACCCATGACGTTGGATTTATTAAACAATTTACATTTTGTCCGAACATTGGTCCTATACCTGAGAAACACGTTTTTGTTCTGCAACATATCCATTAGTCTCCTATAATAGTCGAAAACAAATGGATATGTTGCAGAGCAATATTGCATGTTCTCATTGTATTTTAATGTGGAAGATTTATGAGACCGTTGTCAGTGCCCTAAATTCTGTTGAAGAAGCGACACCGATACAAACGCGTTAAGATAAACATTTATTAGCTGTACACAATGTTGGCATTCGTTGTTTCAAGTAAGTTGTTCACCTGTTAATCAATAAATCGCGATAGTACGTGAAACTATCTTTGGATATGATTTAAATCGTGTTTATTTCGATAATCTAATCGAGACAGTAACACGTAGCCTTATACTACACCACGCTATTCGTAATACATTATTGGCTGTACGTTCATTTGGTTTATGCAATGTAGACCATGGAGTTGGGATGATGTCCAAAGCAAAAGCAGTGCATATATAATGCTTACGAACCAATAATGTATTTGCTTGTTTGAACAATCGTTTACATTTTTATATTGATTTATGACTCACGTTGGGACCAATCAAGTAATTTATATATAAAATAGCAGTGGACTGATGAGATGTTTATACTCCCATTGATAATAATACATGTCTTAATGATTTATGTTCATTACATACACATATTGTAAATAAAAAGCAACTATTTCCTATACGTTTAAAAAAAACATTCTACATATAACATAATTCGAATTCATATGTTCCCTGATCAGAATTAGAAGTTGTAAAATGTTATCTTAAAACGAAACTATATTTCAATTATCGCATCGCCTTTCAACCTAATTGCATACATTTGCAATAATAGAACTTCACCACTTATGCTAGTAATTAAAACCCATGACGTTTGATTTATTTAACAATTATCATTTTCTCCGAACATTGGTCCGCTACCTGAGAAACACGTTTTTGTTCTGCAACATATTAGTCTCCCATAATAGAAACTTTTCGCGTATAATATATTTGTTTTTAAAGAAAGTCGCTTCGGTAGCAAAAATCCAGTTACAGCGGTAGCAAAAATCCAGTTACGGCGGAAAGTGCAGTCGCTGATTAGCCTGTCTGGAACGACAATTTTCGCACATGTTTTAAACCCCCAGTTCACAGCGCGTGGCTCAAACACAAAAATATCACCTAAATCCATTCTTTTACAAGATTGTGATTATGTATTCATGGAATGTATTTAACAAGTGCTTATAAAAGGACTTTGTTATGATCGTGTCATGGTACACACACGATTGTATTGCTACATCTGATGTTGTAAATAAAAAGACGTAAAATGATAGCACAAGACAATCATTATGTGCGCATTTAACAATGTCCAAATTTCCAAACACTTGAACATATAATAAAACTAATTGCCATGGTCATTTCAAGTTAATTGAACTGTAAAACATTTCAATTATTTGCGTACGTAAACATTTGTATGGGATTAAATAGATTTCAGATGTTTTATTCACATGATTTGCCTATTTACAATAATAAAAGCAAGCGAATTCCGTCGCATCTTGTGCGTCTGTTATTTTGTAAAATGTTTTGAATTGACTTATTGCAACCGCATTAGGTGCATGTTATTAGTTTTACATTTGTATTTAAAAACCGAGTTTGATTGACCAGTATCCAATGATGAATAGAACACAATGCTCTCAAACGATAGAACGTGTAATTTGAAAGAGTAATAATTTTATCAAGCGATACAAATGAAGCTTCATTATTAACAGTAGGAATACAATCAAGGATATGGTACGTTTCAACAATGAAGTAAAGTGTTTAAAAGTATCACAAGCCACTTGGTAATCTGAAGGTTATACATGTATATCAAGTATGAAGAGGTCTTGCACGACATGTCTTCAATTTCCAAAAGGTCGTAAAAAAGTAAATGTACAAGGGCTTCACTTGATTTATCTTTATGACATTATCTTAAACAAGTTTAACTATTGTAAAGGTAGTTTAGCTCTTTTGAAAATTCATATGCCAGAAGTTGATTGTTATCAAATATCTGAGAATAAATGAATACTACAAAAGAAATATATATCTTTAAAATATGGTATTCATACATGCTATCATATAAGTTGCACAAAACAACCATCTACTTTTGCTTTACAACTGATAGTATGAATCTGCCTTCACATGCCGCTTTTAAAAAATGAGAACGCATGATCAGTGTTGCATATTTTACTTTATGGTCGTTTTTGCAAAATAATACGTTGCATGTTAAATATGCACACTAAATACTGCGACCGAATATTGAACACATTTATAACTCGCAAAGTATGGTATAGTATACACGTTTGTACCAAAAGCACAGCAAAACATATACCTACTCGATTACATGAATATAAATCCATTTGCTACTTAAGTGATTTCATCTTGAAGTTTAACTTGTTTTGGAATGATAAGGTTTAACAATAAGTAAACATTGATCTTTTCGACGGAACGTTGTTAAAAGTACACGCGTACCAGTTATTTTACGTGCGTTAGTATTGATTGTCCAAAATATAAACATTCATCAATCCACAATAACAAAAAGCCATCTGAAAAACGTTAAAGGGATACGAAAGTTAGATACTAACAATCTTACTGAATGAATTAAGTTTCTATTAAGGTATAACAGTTGTACTAAATATCAGATAGATCTATATAATACGGCATGAGATAAATATAGATTACGAGAATTTATCTGAGCAGGTGGAACACAACTCATAGAAACTTACAAAGACGAGATACTTCGCCAAGCCATAACGTTACGTGTCACTGATAAACGTTAAAATAAATATTTCTCGTCGAATGTTAAGTCCTTTTTAATATCACTCAGACCTTGCTGTAAACTGTTTGAGATCACTAGAACTAAAATGAATGTTTAGTCAGCAAATCAATATTTCTTACATAATAACACACTCGTAACATTTTCGGCTGATCAGTCTGAAAAAGATACTTTTTACAATAAGTAAGTCCAACATCTAGCGAGAGCTCATAGTTTACCTATGCATTGAAACATGAGAAGACTTTATGAATATGACAATAATGCACACTGCATACTGAAGCGCTTCAATTGTTAAATAGTTTATAAAAAAGTAGCCAAGTATTAATATTGCCTGCCAATGAAGTGTATTAATATTATACCGAATTTGATAAATAATATATAGAATAATATATGCACGGACCTGAGTAAGATAAAATTTCAAATTTTATAAACAAATAGGTCCTTTGTTGTGCTATTATATGCGTTCATAAGTTGCGGATGTAACTATGGGCCAAAAAATAGATTCAGTCTGTTTGATTGCTCATGCTATTTTTCTGACTGCGTGTTCGTCAAAAACGTTTGAATCAGCCGACTTTATTTCATTAAAACAAATGAACACGTCAGTGCATTCGGCCTTCTCAAGAAATAAATACAAACGAAACCTTTACCATATCAACCAACCAACTTTAAGTCTAATATAAATTAAAACTTCTAACATCAAATTTCTTGGACACCACCACATTCAAGTTAAACTTATGCAACGTGTAACGCAAGAAATAGTAATAAATATTATTGCTATGAATTCTAAAATCAATTTTTCCATGCGATAAATGAAGGCTCGATCTTAAACATCGAAGAATACCGTAATATTTAGATTGACAAATTTTACCAAGTACCGTGGCTAATTGTTGTTAATAATAGCTGTTTTTAGAATATGTGTTACCGAGAGTTGAGTGGACCACAACGATAATATGTATTTTGCGCGGTGAAACAAATACCAATAAGAGATTTTATTTTTACAATTGTATGGATAATGGAAAATTAGCAAAACGTTTTTCCAGCAAATAAAAATTCAAATATTATTTAATTGGAACTGTATTTTTGTTGAAATGAACACTAGAATAGAAATGTCAAAATTAAAAATAGCGACACATGTCCAAAACGTTTGGCATGCATGGACTTACGATGTGAATATTTAGAGCAATTGTTTTGTTTTATATTGACTGATGACTTAAGTTGGGACACGAAAACCAAGAAATGTGCGCCTTTCCATTTTGAATATTAAACATTCATCTTATTCATAGTTTTAATCATTACAATAACAATCTTAACGCTTGTGAACGCAAATTTAATTATCAGTTTGTTTCTTCTAATAAACGAAACTCATTTTACCTACTGTGTATACTATCGAAGACTCAAGATTACATCGGGCCTCACCACAAGCATTTGTATAGAATCTTGGTCAGAAAAATCAGGTCAATCTAAATATCAACTCTGTTCTAAACCAGTCAATTAAAACTGGCTCAACCTTTTAAAATGGAAACAAAAACATCTTAAACACCATTGGAGGCCGCTTTTGATCCGATGTTAATTATTTTCACGATAATTCTTTCCTTTTTAGTCATGGTAAAAAACTGAACCAGTGGTTACATTTAATATACTGTGGTAAAAAACTGAGCACGTGTCTAAACTATGTCAACATGTGTCCATTTGATCCAATCGTGATAAAACGTGGTCAGAATATTCGCCATATCCCATCACGTTTAGTTTGTTAAACAAGATCAATCACGATAAAAAGCAGGTCGAATAATTAAATAACCATGTTCGCCATATTGAGGAAACGATTTTTATCAGATCTCAATTTATCTTGGAATTTTTCTTTAATATAAAATATGTGAGTAGTGAGACTTTCCACATTTGTTAAGACAAAAGGATGACGTTTTTGTTTAGATTTTGACGAAACTAAGGCATACTGTTTAATGTTTAAATGCATGCAAAGTCATGTGACACTAGTTTAAGAATAAAAACAATGTTTTCTTTGAAATGAAAGTGTCAAAGTTGTTTATCTAAAACTAAGTGGCAGAGTTAGGAGGAGAGAGGTAATAATATGTATAGGTAAACGTGTGTTAATTATCATTGCGATTGTTTGAAAACAGATATATTAATATAGGATTTGCTTTACTGAGAAACAATGTATATGCCAACGATGAAATAAATGCCGTTCATTTTGTTTATAAACAAACTAGTGGGGCAATTATTTCCAACATCGAGCGAGATATTTTTTAAAGTTTTGGAATGACTTGCAGATAGAGGCTTTGTTGCGCTGCATAGTCACCGCATACAACCTAAACGGTCTTTGAGCGACAAGGCTATGATGTGCTACAATGCATAATTAAAAAAACTACATTAATTTGGATTTTGTTTTAAAATACAAACAGTATTGTCAACATTGCAATAAAATATTGAGTATATTATTATTCTAGCCAAAATATCATTATCAATATAATTATAACTATAGAGTTAGAGATGTAAATTCAAACTATAAAGAACCACGCAGGCCGCATGTCAAACATTACTCTTTCTACAATATTTTGAAACGTGTCTTTGCGTGTTTTGCTAGTTTAATATGCAACGAATATGCCAATATTATGCTATATATTGTGTGAACGACCTTTTGCTGTTTTTATCTTTAGCAGTTCGCAATCAAAGGAAAAAAAAACACACAATTTTTGAAGCACCTTAGAGAGTTCACAACTGGTGTAAGAATATATTCACATTTGAAACACCCAGCGATAAACATTTCAAATGTGTTTAAGTAACCAAATCAATAAACCGCTAATGTTATAATGTTATGTTGCACTTAGAAAGCAAATGATCCATTTCAAACCAAACTGATTCTCTTTTAAATAAGTTAAAACTATTACATGCAAATCACGTTTTGAACCCCACAAACTGGTCACCATCTTCGGTATAAAGGTGAACTTGCCAATAAACTTTAGCTATTGTAAATAGTGATTACCTATAATATGTTCTGTGCAGTTAAAAGGTTTTTCATTTTCATTTGTAAATCATCTGTATCTTCTAAATTACCTCCTACATAAATGCTCGATGAATCTTCCATGCAGGTGAAGTGGATCTACCTAATGAATACAGGTTCTCCTACTGAAATAATTAGTCCATCTATCATTGTTCATTTCCGTTTTGAAAAGCCACTGAACATCAAAGTGATGTATAGTCTATTTAAAGAATGTACACTGTTGTCAATTTGCAAGGTTGACTTTAAGGTGATTAATTTAATGTTCGCGTGAGTGCGAATGACTTGCATTTTTGCATAAAGAAGAAACAATTTGATTGGCAAATATAATACATTTCCGACAAATGTATATGAACAGATGCAACATAATCAAACTTCAGAATAAACGAATATGATATGGTCAAACATTTGAAACTATGTTGGTTATTTAAAAAACAATATTTACAAAAACCTTCGGCTAAATGTATGGATCACTTGACAATTATTTATTAACATTAAACATTTTATGGTGTCTATACGCGGTAGGTTATAAAGACAAACAATTGCAAGAATACATGTCTTATAATTTAAAAAACAGCGGACCCTAATGAAGTTAATATTCCGTGGCTATATATTTTCTTCTTACTATATTTGAAACATTTTTACTATTTTGCATCTTAGTGTGTGTATTTTGAAGTTTATTAGGTCCTTTCCAAGCCAGAGGCTACACTATGTATGGACCAGGAGTGTGCAACAACACTCATACTTAATTAGCTTTCTAGATCGCACATTTTAAAGGTTGGACGATTTGATAAATTATAGCTGCAATTTTCCAGGTATTTCGTTGCAACTGAAAGATTCTTTTAAATTTCGGCATGGTCTGGAGTTATGGGGGCTAACCGGAGTACCAAAAGGAACCCGACCTTTACGGTATGGTGACCACCAACCAAACTCCTATGCTTCCGGGATCGGGAATTGCACCCGGGCCGCCTAGGTGAGAGTATACCAACCACTGGGCTAGCCATTGGGTATTTTGCTCAAGTGAAAATAATGTGAATAGATTAAAAGAAACGGTTTAACCCATAATGCCGTCCTACCTACCATTTTCGGATATGCTAGCGCAAATAAATCCATCGTTTTGGCTGAAATACGAAATGTTGACAATATGCTTGCCATTTTAATAATAGTTTAGTCTTAATACTTATTCACCATTAAGATATCATGTCTGATGAAGAATGAATGTTGTTTCTTGTACATCACTATATCTCTGTGAAATAGATGCAGCTCAATTGTACATAAATACGCTTGTTGAACTCGTTTAACATAACCACAAGTACTTAAAATGCCAATCCCAATGAGGAGTTCTAGCCGTCACTTGACACCTGATCATTTATTGCATTGGTGTCAATGTCAAATCAAGCGCAGTTGCCAGATGTCAAATAAGTTTATTTCATTTACTAGTGTGAGTGTCAGCTAAACCCCCTTTTAAGTTTAATATATAAGATACTTTTTTACATTGAGGGTTCACAATGGGTTCCGCATACGAATTCATAAAAAAGTTATCTACTCTTAAACAAATGGAATTTTATTTCTACTATAATACGATTGCCCCATCAGTTGTCGGTAAGTAGAACAAGGTAATGCCAATATGATTATTGAGAAAGTAATCTCACAATGGAATGCATATTTGTGCATTTTGCATGTACGTTCGTCTGTTAACATCGATGTGACCCTAATAAAGGACAAATGTTACATGCAATACAGCTGATGGTATGATGTAATTATATATGGTTCATGTAAGAAGTCATAAAACACACTAAACATTTCAACTAATTTAATTTATTTATAAATCAGATATCTTAATATTATTGTTCATATGTGATTGTCTAATATCTCGGTTTTTGTTGTAGTTTGAGGACAATATGATACACGTTTTTAAATTCTGTATAAACGATATGCATTTGTATAACATAGAATGCCTCTGTATATTTGGTTAATGCGAAAAAAACCATAATACAGTACGCATATGTTGTGTGAATGTGTAAATAACCATATATTAAAAAGATATATCATATAATGGCATATATTATGGCATTATGAACATTTTCAATACTTACGACTGTGACCGAATATGAAAAATATCGATACATTGCAATTATAAGGTTTACACTATATGTATGCATATACCATTATAATACTAAACTTACGATAGTGTCCAGAACAAAATACAAGAGTTGTATGAATGTAAACAGAGGTCTAAAGTGTAACGTTGTTTCATAAATATTTAAGTCAAACATTGTGCTGGTACATTTTAAATAAAGATATAAGTAACTGACGGAAGTGCGTTAACAGTGTACAGCGCTCCCGCATTTTTATGAGCATCAGTTATTAATATAAGAAAATTAACAGTCATCAACGAAATCTTATAAACTAAGAATTGTTTTTAACGGAACTTTTAAGTCATAAGACAGTTGAATACTAACAATAGTTTCCATAAATATTTCATAATCCAATTAATGTTAGCATCAATGTTAATAAACAAGATCTTTTATAATCCGACTAATATACACGCATATAAAAAGATGGGAATGTATCAGTGCACGGTAAGAACGCTCGCAACTTCTTTGCGCGTGCTCTGCTGAGTACTTCAAATAGCTAACCTTACGATATTAATTAACCTTGAAACAAATAATCAGCTCTACGAATGATAGACGTTATCTGTGCATATCACTCAGGTCTTTATGCTGAAGACTTGAGATCACTTTAAACAATATTATGGTTCAGTCAGCGCTAACACAATTACTTAAAAATAACACCGTAATTTAAACACTACGTCTGCTTCGATTTCTTAATAAGTAACTTATGCATTTTTAACAATTAATAAGTCTGCTTTTTAGACTGTACCTCAAGACAAAGATGATTGATGATTAAAATTGTGAAAAAATATTACGATGCTCAACGTAACGCATTACTACGAGACCTAAGTATATAAATTTAAGTAATCGTAAACAATAAAGGTGTTGACGTTTGAAGATTTTAATATGTTATAATCTTTAACATCTACAATTCTTTTTTTTTCGTATTTGATATTGTTTTGGTATTCCGAATCCTAAATGAAAGTTTGAGAAAAATATACCTATCAAATAAGGATTCTCAGAAATTCTAAGTTGCTTACACTAAATATTTCATTTAAAAATGTCAATGTAATGAACATTGCTAAAGCATGTCAGATTTTGGTACTTTTAAGACACACCAAATGAATCAATATTTATGTATATACTGCTTACAAGTACCAGGAGCATGTAGCACATCCTATGTAATAACGTTGAAATATTTTACTATGATTGCTGGTTTATAATCAACTCAAAGAGAAATAAAGAATATATTTACACAGATCAGGAAGGAGTTACTTAAAAAACCTAGGAATTAAAAATGATGGTTTAAACTGTTAAACACTACATAAAGTTTTACAGCGATAATAAAGAGACTTGTTCAGACTTTTGTGTGTTTATTTGGAATAGTGTTTACTACTTTAAATAAACGTTGAATAAAACAAGTTTTCGTTGCATCTATGTCCTCGTGATAAAAGTTCAAGTTCTGCAACTACACCACAAATGTTTTCAACCCTTTTATGCCTAGTGTACTCTCCCATTCTTCTAAATTGGATCAATTTATTCCCAAAAGTAGGGTTGTCTAGTATATTTTTTTCTATATTAAAGATATTTTTTACAGAAATTCCTTTAAGCAAACCTTGAAACATGAGACAAGATCGCACCTTGCATGCCAATTGATAACAATTAATGATCTGGGCTGATTAACCCTTTCAGTGCGGGAACCGAATTTTATAGGCCTTTGCAAACAGTTTGGATCCAGATGAGACGCCACAGAACGTGGCGTCTCACCAGGATCCAAACTGTTTGCTATTCTGTTAGTATTCTTTGAAAAAAATCGAAGAAAATGCTAATTTTAGAAATTCAGCAGACGACATTTTAGCAGACGACAAATTTCCCAGCATGCAATAGGTTAAAGCGATTGCACTAAGCTGAATACTATGACATTTCTTAATATTTTGTAAACACTCAATTAACAGTTATTTGCACAGACGAACTTTGTTGCTGACAGTTCGTTTGGATTGTTTGATTGAAGATGACCTTGATGATCTCATTATTTATCGCATCTTCTGCCTTCCGTTCGTCTTAAACGTTTTGCAATCACCTATCTCAATTGCCTAAACATGATACCACACTTCAATGCATTCCGTTTCCGTCTAGAACTGAATCCACACGACTCTCCAACAATCCAACCAGCTATCCTCCTACCATCGATCTAGTTATCGATTGACATATCAAGCATCGATCCATAGACACTACAGCCATCACAGCCGTTCGTATTGAGATTTAAATGTGTGTAAATAACCATCTTCGAATATCGTCAAAGATTTAAAAAATAGTTTGGAACGATATGCAACGTGTAACACAACAAGTTATCATCTCATCCTCATCCTCTTCCTTCTCCTCCTTCTCATCATCATCATCATTATTATTATTATTATTATTATTATTATTATTATTATTATTATTATTATTATTATTATTATCATTTGTATTTTTATTATTTGTATTATTATTATTATTATTATTACTATTCTTTTATAATGTAAACATACATTGTTATTTTAAGCGATACACCTAGATATGTTCTTTGACATCGGTGGACAGAATCGGTTCATGAAACGGGGAATACAATAACCCGGGGGTTGAACGAACTTTAAGTGGCTCTTCTATGGAAATCATTGGACACTTTTGCTTATTGTCAATTCTAATGGTTTTATATCACTGTCGTATTGAGCGCGTGTGTTAATGAGATTTAAGTGGTGCACAACAATTAGATGTATTCTGTGGCGGAACAATGGACACCGATAAGTGATTTCATGTCCACAATTTGATGGATAAAAGTCAATTTGCAGGATTGCATTCTCAGAAAATTACAGTGTTAGCTATAATTAGTAAAAGCGTTCTTGCTAAACATTAGGGTAGTGAACTCCATATGAAAGAAGCGATACATGAACAAGGCTTAGAGCATATATATATTTATGTTGTGTTCGTTGAGCTCAACGGACATTGTCGCAGCAGATTTGTTTAATATATATACCAAGAAAACATGAAATGTGATCACATGAATCTGACCATAAATTGTATTGCTATAATTAATAAAAAAAAACTCACTTTTAATTATACTAAAATAGGAAAAGTATGTATTTCGATTCGATCTGAAACTCTCTCTCTCGATTTTTATGAATTGACATGTATTCGTGTAAAGATACTTCGATACAAATAAAAAACAACACGTTGGCTACATCTATATGCGAACATTGGAAAATTCGATCATCAATATAAGAAGCCAAATCTGATAATATTTGATATAATAATTTAATTCGATATATGCAATAGGCGTAATATTGTTTTACAATAAATATAATATAACTACAACCAAAGCTTAAGTAGAATTCTAATTGGTGTTTCTGTTCACCGAAAATGCATCACATTAGCGAATTTTAGAACAGCTTAACATATCGTGGCAATAAAAACACATAACCTAATAATTAATACATTAATAAAAATATATTCAGATTTTCCTGATTGATACTCCAGAAACGCAATAAGTATAATGTGAAACTAATGGGACATATTAAATAAAAGCATAGCATTTTGTTCTCTGGTCTGCTATATTCTGTGAATCTGTTTAAAAATGTACTTGGCAGACCTTTTCATAAATTATTCGCGGTAAATCCATGCGTTAATTATTTTTTTGTCTTCGTTATAAAATTTGATTTTAACACATTTTCGCCTATGGAACCTCAAATAACCAACATAAATTTATAACTGTCTTTGCATTTGTAAAAAAAACTTAAATATTTGTGTCAAAATAAACATACTTTCGTGACATGTTTTAAACGGAATATATGTACTTTTTAACTATGACTGAGCAACACAATCAACAGGCGACTGATAACCATAACGATATTAACCTCATATACGCTGCATTACAATCTCTCCATCCATTAGTTTTATAATACAGGGGTAGAGGTATGATACATTGTTTCCACTCGGAACCAGAAAATTGGTGGTAGTTTTACAAGATTTTCGACTATTTTATGTGTTGTTCTACAACAAATTTTGAACTAATATGCTGTCAGGAATTGATCTATGGAGATTAAGACAAATAGACAGTCAATTACTTGCGAATCATATGGCAGAAAAAGAAAGGATTCACATTTTGTATTTGCCTGCACCATGATTACCTTCTCACAAAACCTGCAGTGTATTGAAATATAAGTAACACTTCGTTTCACTTACTATTCTGGCTCAGCCAGTTTTAATGTATTAAACCATGTTAAAACTATACGGGGTCAGTAAGAAGTCATGTAAAGAATTTAACAGAGTAATAGTTTTTCAACAATGTATTCGTAATAATTATGCAGCAACTTGAGTCGCCAGATTTCGATGAACATCGTGCGCAACATGAAAGCAGAATTCATGTTTGCGACAATATTTTATATTTTAACTGACAATTATTTAACATGGCATTTGATACAAGAACGAGATATCAGCTCTTGACCCGGTACAACCTCTGAAGAAATTATATCACAAAATAAGAAGAATCGATAACACGAACGAAATTAGACGATACATTGTCGTGGTGCAAAAGTACACAAGTAAAATACAGAAAGTGGGACACATTTTATCTTTTTCTAAGAGTATTTTATCAATCATTTACCATTCTTTTACTAAGATTGATGATACCTCTAAGGCTTCAATTAAGGTTTTAATTGGATTTTAGCGATCTGCTATTTTTAGCAACTGGTAAATGCTAATGTGTTGCATAATCTAGGAGGCACATATTTCTTTCTTATGGTGGAAGTATTTGTATGCTTAAGCAATGTGCAATTAAAAATGTATTTGTTCACACGTCCGATCTGATTTAATATGTCTGTTATTAAATAAAAATAAGTACGAATGAGATTTGAATTTGATCATTATCCATTCGAGCGTATATAAATTGACCTGATAGAGTATTATTTTTGATAATTTTAAATGTTTCCGTATTGGTAATATTGCTATTTAAATCCACTGTCAAAAATTATGTATACCTTCTAAGAAATGAATTAAAAGACGAAACACGCATAATAAATGATGGATAATAATAATAAATAATAATACTAGATTCATTTGCTTCGACTCTATTTGCTTTGTCCAAACGTACACAAAAATCACAGTTTCATCACTTGTTTATGAAAAGTTAGTATTAGAAAAACATAATGGATGGATGCTTGTAAGGTATATACACAGGTATGTTAAGTAGGGAATGGAGCGTGTATGAAAGCACAGATGTTCTGAAATTTCAAGGATACAGTTAATAAATGGCACAACTGTTCAGTGATAATTTGAAATAATTGTTGAGGGATTTTCGCACTCCATCATTATATTAATGTTCAAAATATTTATCTAACATGGTTGAACATACGTTTCAACTTCACACTGGTATCAGATAATTTTAAAATTACGGTATGAACTATTTGCATATAACTAATAGCACCGCGCATATCAGTTTGTTTTATTTAAAAATTGTTTCCAGAAGTTTATTGAAAATTGTCCTACCCTATTCATTAAGTTTAAATTTACTTCATGTAATAGCTAGGGCCGAAGTTGTAGTATGTGTGTTGAGAACAAGCATTTTTGTCATTGCATTTTTTCCAACAGATACAATACGCAACTTCGAACGAAATAATTGATGGTAAAAATGATGATTGAAACGACTTTGTAACACTCGAGATTGATAATAAATATGATTCATTCCTAATCATTTAAGTTTATTGCAATATATATCAGAAGTAAGCGCCGTATCAATATAACACATACATAACACTAACACGATTAAATTGTACCATTACATGTGTGCTTACGTAAATTAAATGTGTGTGAAATGTGATTGATATGGCTATCTATATATATTATTCCCAAATACGTATTTGTATGGAAGCTCCACATCGTAATAATATTTTAATGATCTAAGGGGCAGAACGAAAATTACGACGGAACGGATTTATTTTTTAAACAAAATAAAGACAATATCCCTTTTTTCTGTCCTAAGGTGAGATACGATATTTGAGATGCATAGATGATTGTATAAAAAAAACCTCAAACTTCTTACAGATTGATGAAGTTTTTACACCTTTAAAATGAATTCTATTTAATGAAATTTCCAAAATTGAAACGAATATGTTTAACATCAAAAGTTTGGTGTCCAGATAAAACCGTTGAAAATTCAATTTATGTTTACCCATGAAATTTGATGAAGTTTTAAACAGTTAAGTAAATATTAATATGCAAAACTTTATATAAGAAGTTGTTAATACTGAAAGATGAAAATACACATAGGGCGTATATGTGAACCTTACTAAATAATAATTGCATATGGTTTATTATCCCCCGCCAAAGGCGGAGGGATAACAAATCGGCGTTTACCGTCCGCCGGTCTGTCCGTCCGCCGTCGGTCACATACCTTTTATGGCTTTATCTCATATACGATGCAAGTTTTTAATGTGAAACTTCATGTATGTATAAAAATATTATAATATTATTCAAGATGAGAAGTACCATGCTCAAGAACCGCAACCTTACAATTTCTTAAAACAGATATATTTTCTGTTGTCGATTTGTATTATGTAACTTTGTAAGGACTTTATCTGAGATACGATACAAGAATTAAACATGATACTTAACATATGCATACATATCGATGCGGAGAGTTGCCGAAACAATATTCTTTCTTATCAAGAGTTATTTCCAATGGTTGTTTGGTACGATTTGAGTTTTGCAGGGGTGTATCTCAGTTACTATACAAGAGTTCATCATGAAACTTCATGTTTGTATTGATACAAATTAGTAGAAGTGCCAGGCATAATGACAATAACCATACACTTTCTTAAATAAGAGTACGTGTCCTTTGTTGTTTTTTGTAGTTCTGGACTCATCCATAGACAAAGTTTGTTTGCGACGGATATCAATTCAACGAATTTGCTTTTGTTATCTCAAATGTTCATACGTTAATTATTTAGCTATATTTGTGTGGTAAACAACTGTAATTAATACATATTTTCTATTTGCACCGTAACCGTTTATCATATCCCGATCAGCACTTGAGACCAGTAATTGATCTGATACGACGCCGACGGTAAAATTGGTATCACTTGATCTACGTTTAAGATTACCATGAGGATCAGCTTAAGGCGTTTGTGTTTTGAGCCTAACTCTGAAAGAGGGAGGTTCGGTCAGCCTGTAAACAGGCCAAAGACTTTAACCCATATATGCCTAGTGGACTCCCCCATCCTTTTCAATTGGATCAATTTATTTCCAAAATTAGGTATTTCTAGTACATTTATTTCTATATTTAGAATATTTCTTACAGAAATTCCTTTAAGCAAACAGCGCAGACCCAGATGAGACACCGCATCATGCGGCGTCTCATCTGGGTCTACGTTGTATGCCAAGGCCTTTTTCTAGACACTAGGCATAAATGGGTAAATTGACGATTTCAAGTCGCTGGCTAAATCGTTGATGCTTTGTGATGGAAGGTATGTAAAGTTTTTCAGAAAGTGGTCATTAGAGTTCAATATACTTTGAATTTAAATACATTTTCCATTAAATGGATTCAGTATATATGTATTGTTGAAAAAAGTTAAACAATTGATCTTGATAGACATTTATACAGATTATGTTCTTTATTAGAAAACAACGTTTCAATACCACCAGGCAATACGTTAATTAAAGATAGACTGGCGGACAAACAGACATTTTATTCGGACTCATACACTAATTAATCGTCTTTATACTCAAATATACTCATACTTTTCTGACACGTGAATGTGAATAATAACATTACATCATATTGCATACAAGTCAAATTAATACAAATTCATTTAAACACAATATATTGTAAGAACACGTAAATTCTACCGATTGTATGTGGATTGAAATCTATAAAACAGTATTATTTAGGATCGTATTTCTTTTAACTTGAGCTTCTTTTATATATTTTCATACATTGGCAATTACTTATCTATCACAAGAAACTAATATTTTGTGGAATTTATACACAGATAGGTAAATATAAAATGCTCGGCATTTTTTTTTCTTAAATCAGAGTAAAATCGGTATCTGTTAATTAAATAAAATCTAAAATATTAGCGAAGCATAACGGTAATGGTGTCTTGTCATTGAACGTTTTAACATGACTAGCATCAGTGTGATTAGGATGAAAACAAACATAAAATATTCTCATTTGCAGTCATCCTTTGGATCCAGGAAACGGTTTAAGTCATGAAAGTCAGAAGTGGCTTTTTATATTCAAAATAGACAGTTTAATGGTCTAGTTACCCCAGTGCGGGTTTCATATTAACGCAATTATGTCTATTTTTAAACATTGCGTACTATGTAAGATTTTTAATATTATTGCTTCTAATATATTAGCTCACGTGTAAGCATATTTGTCGTAAATTTCCTTTAAATTACGTATAGATTTCAATTTTTGTAAACATTTAAACGCACATTATTTAACCATCTACCTAGTCGCATCATTCAGATTCATTACATCATTCGAATTAATTAGACATTAAATTTGAATCTTTGTTCCATAAACCTTGGTGATTA
Organism: Dreissena polymorpha; assembly: GCF_020536995.1. Classification (NCBI taxonomy): domain Eukaryota; kingdom Metazoa; phylum Mollusca; class Bivalvia; order Myida; family Dreissenidae; genus Dreissena; species Dreissena polymorpha. Next base: position 54,861,480 of record NC_068362.1, read on the forward strand.
TGAACATCTTTGTTTCTGCAGACGCACAGGCACTTATTTTGGTTTACCATCATGACTTGGTTACATGTTTAAAGAAAAAGCAGATGAATACATGTTTAAAGAAAAAGCAGATGAATTATCATACGCCATTAATTCTTCATACCCCGGGCACTGTGGTGAGAGTATCTCGCAGAATTGACATTGCGATAAACCCGCTACATGTAAATAAAAGAGCGAATCGGACACTGAGCAAGTGTGTATCATCAATCAGCGACTTACAATGACCTACAAAGACAGTGAGTGGGAGTTTCAAGTACGAAATAAGTATCACGCAAAACGATAGTGATCAACAAGTCATTTGCGTTCACAATTAAATACTTACAAAGAAGAGCGACTGGTTAAGATCCTAATTGTTTTATGGATTGAGCAAACAAACAAACTTCAATCGTAAAACCAACATTATTGATGTTTAAATTATCAAGTGCAAACTATTCTTAGCAAACTTCGATTCACCTTGTTCTCTTACAGGGCTTTTATCATGATTGATGAGTCCTTCAAAGACTTTTCAACGTTTGAATTGGATATGTGCGGACCATGAACATAAGATAAGATCACACACGTTATCAGATATGATTTTGTCGGGTTATGTTTCATGAACGATAAGACATGTATGAATAATCAGAAAACAGGGTTGCAACTTCTGACAAACTAAACAAATAGTTAATTACCTAGTTTCTAAATAACTCTAGCTGTTCGAATCATTGTTAGAAATAGTCACATTTTCCAAAACATCCGCTCTTACTAGATAATTAAACTAACCATATATTGTAAGTTTATCAATACGTTTCAAATAGTAAATTAAAAAAAATTGTCCTGGTTGCCACTTTTGACCATTTCATCACGCTTATTTACAACAATTGTTATGGAGCAATTAATAAACAAAATCATTTGCTATTAATACCGTATAAACAAGCTAGCATGTTTCCTTTTTGTGGAAAAAAATAATCGAGAATATCAACGATCAGTGATAAAGAACGAATCAATCATGATCGAGTCACAATTAATATCTTAAACGGGAAAGCACTCATCGCTATTCCGCTGTGGGTGTAAAGAAAACAAACAGAGATTATACACAAAGTATGAAACAATTTTTGTTGCAATTGACGTCAGACATGTTGCGTTTTAACGTTTATTTCATTATCCTCACACGTGTTAACAGCAGTCTGCTTGGACTGAAAACATTTAACGTGTATTATTCTCTTCAACGAGCAAACAATTATCAGGTAAATGTACTGAATAACGGAATAAAGCATGTATTAAATTTAATAACTTTATTAATGTATATATGTTTTAAAATGTTTTGTTTAAGTTGTAAACAATGAATGTACACATTAATATTACGACTGTTCTCGACAGTAATTTGCGTTTTGGCATACGGTCTGTGGCAGTCCATATATATTGTTATGACTTAATCGCGCATCAAAGTCTGGGTAATCTGAAATAACAAGACAACTTCTACGACGGTGACACAAATCCCATCTTCAAATCAACAGTCCACCAAAACAATGCAGTTTAATACATGTACGAAGGGCGTAGGTTCTAATGGCAGGACATGACTTATTTTATAGTTTCTGTATTAAAGTCAGTTTGATTTCCATAAGAGACTATTTCTGAAAAGTTGAGTTCTTTGAATATATCTGTTGAAATTTTGAAAAATCAAATAAATTACAACTAGTTGCAATTAAGTCGGGTGTGGAATGAATTGTGCTAGTTTTTATGTATTTATATCGGTTTCACTATAACAGATGTATCATCATTAATTATTTCCTTCGCTCGAAGTCATCGTATTGTCAACACAACACTGTGAAGGTATCGATACGTAATTTGTCAAAAAACTATAACAGTTAATTGACCTATCACACAAAATAAGATGCATAGCAACAAGTACGTTCTTCATCGCGCGCATTATTTTGACATGAACCCATTTATGCCCAGTGGACTCAACTGGATCAATTTATTTATAAAATTAAGGGTGCCAAGTATATTTATTTCTATATTAAGAATATTTCATAAAGAAATTCATTTAAGCAAACAGCGCAGACCGAGATGAGACGCCGCATTATGCGGCGTCTCATCTGGGTCTACGCTATTTGCAATGTCCTTTTTTGCAGGACGCTAGGCATAAATGGGTTAAGTATATTGCACTGTATTGTTTGATAAAAAATGTGCCATAATACACAGGCAACACAACGATAAAATGTCGTCCAATTAAATCAACAGAGTTCGATTGAATAAAAGTAAGAAGACTTAGGAAATTTAGCTATCGATGGAATATTTATAAAAGGTTTGTTTACAAAAAATAACAACATATTTTTAATTAATATTTATTAGTGTTTATACGGCGCTGGTGTGCCAAGGGTCCGTATTGGAAAACCTTTAGAAGTATTTCTTTCAGCCTTAGGTTCAATTCAACCAAAGATGTGCCTCTGTTCAACGTATTTTCCAAAATAGCGATAAAAGCGTTACATAATGTATGATATATTAATTGAATCTATGACACATATTTTGATAATCGTCGTTTAACCGAACTGGAAACAAGCCTACGTAACATCACCACAATTTAGGCTAGTCAAATTTGTGTTGCATTTAACAACAGAATGAAGAGCTGCAACCAATTTTTGTGCGTATACAAATATCTGCACAAAGATAAAAATAAGTTTTAAACCTGTCCAGAAGAGAAACATTGTATTGGAAAATGAAATACGTAAATTACTAACTTGCTTCCTTGCATACCAAAAACAGTTAATGGATAACTACAGAGATAGAGGTGTTATTCGATTTTACAACAAATGTATAAGGGCAAACATAAACCACCTTCTTTTTGCATCATTATAATACCAAACCTAAAATTAAATTAAATAATAGAACTGAACGCGTACGCAGCATGCTAAGTTTAATTGTTTGCATTTATTGTCACCTGATTATGATAACACACGGTTTGATACAAAAACGTTACCAACAAGCAGCGTATGTGTGGGAAAAAAGAAGAGCGTACACTTAAATTAAATTGATTAATTAACAACATACACGGTTCAAATTAATAATATCTCTGTTACTAACATTGACTAGAGTTTTACTTACGCAATACAATATTCAACAGTAAAAATAGTAAAGCCCATGTGTATGTAGAAGGAAATTTCCATGAATGCCTAACATCAGGAGAATAATACATCGTACGTCAATATAATTATTAAATTTGTTAGGTGTGAATTGTACCATAATGTAAGATATAACGTTAGCCTCAACACTGACATTGATTTATGGAAAGTGTGAGGCCAAGAAATTTGTAAAGGAAGTATTATCATTCTATCATTAAGCTTTCTTATTAATGTCTTAAACCATCACAGCTTAGAAGCTTGTATCGCGCGCGCGCTCTTTTAAGCGTGTAAATATAGAACATACACCCTTCCACACTTGCATGTATAGTATTTTCCAAGGCGACACGACCTATTTTTATTCATGTATCTTTTATTGAACCAACTTCTCAGTCGGAACGGTGCGTTTAATAATCTGGACGCACGATCACATAAATTAGTAATGTTTGTATACATGACTCAAAATAAAACATCAGGAAATGTGAACGGGAAACGGGATGCATTCGATAACATTTGCAAAGGTGTTGAAAGTTTACCTCGTCTGCAAAATCGTATATTTCGACCGGGCTATACAATGTAATTCATAGCGGTGTCAATGCAAATGTAACAGGTTTGGTTCTATGATTTGTTCTTCAACGAGCACGCTACAGAAGACATTCAGTATGCTATATTTTCTGTGAATAAATAAGCAACGGATATTATTTTATCCTATCGCCAGATGAAAGTCGATAGAATAACATCGACCGTATAAACTTGAGCTTTATTATATCGCTATTTTTAGATCAGTTTTGGGTTTTTGAAAAAAAAAGGAAAATCTGTTTTGTCAACTTCGGAGAAACAAAATCGTCAAAAAATGTTATATTTGATTATAGTTAATGGAAAATAGGGAGGAAATAATAGGATAAATAGAATATTATGTGAGTTTTGGATAAAGATCAAGTTTATCATGCTCGGCTCGAACCATGTTAGCGCTTGGCAAGCCTCGCACTTTATCGGTTCTAAGCCGCGCATGATAAACTTGATCTTTATCCAAAACTCAAATAGTATTCTCTATTTTTAAAGCAGGCGCTATGCAGATTAATCTGACTTAAGATTATAAGCTGGTGTAGTGTGTAAAGCATGTATGGATGTAATAATTCTGTGTTAAGGAAACCGTTTTCATTACTTACTTGACAAGTACATTCTCACCAACTTATTAATTACGTCAATAATATCCAATGAATACAGATAATGCAGGTAAATGGCAGACTTATAAGTGATGCTTTCAATATGGATGAACAATTATTATGCCTGACAAAGATGCACTTAAAACTTGTTACAAAACTGAATCCAGATAACGTAAAGATAAGTTAATACAAAAACATAAAACAAATAAATATCGTTTGGTTAACAATATTTTCAGGAAATTCTAGAAACAAACCTGTTTGTAGTTTCTTCACAAATATATATTAAACATTGACCAAATGTTTACAATTTTATGTAAAAGTAGCATAGTTTATTAGGATTCTTATCATATACTAGCGAGTAAATCAATTAACAAATCTAAGTGTATCGTGGTTACGGACATATACTAGATAATAATCCCGACAAGATAACATTCGTATATAAGTTGGTTTATACTTTTGTTTGCTACACATCCTTATATCAAGATTCGTCTAACAGTAATAATAATTCTTACCTGAATTACAAATTCCAACCTCGAGAAGATTACTCAAACATTAACTGTTAACCAACGCTAGCATAAACAAGCAAATTTTGCATGCAATTATTCTTCGAGATACATGCATATGTTTGCAGATCAATCAAAGGCTGATTCACAGTTTTACGTTAGTATTCCTGAATGACTATTGGTCAACGGCAGATGCATATTATTTACATTCACACTATTCCATATCCTTAATAACATAATTGTTATCGATCTGAAAGGTTCTCAAGCAGTTTTGTTATGATTGCTATTCTATGAACGCGCTGTTACTGTGCATTTTTTCTCGCCATTAAACCCCATGCCGCTTGGACATAATCCACTCTTGCTAGTTAAAATCATCAGACACGAAAAACGTCAAGAGAAAAGGAATAATTTTGCCGTGTCAAACAGCTTCGAACGCCAATAATATATCGAAGTTTCTCCAACATAGATGTGTGTTGTGAGGAGTACTGGAAATAACCAAAGGAAGCTTTAAATAATTTAACTTAAACTGGGGTAGTAATTTGTCAGGATATTTCTGATAATGCGATATTTTGTTTACTGATAACATTTGACATAATTGTATTTTGTGCTCTATATAAAAAAACACTATAAGTGCAATAAGACATAAACATATACATTTGTTTATTGTAAAGATTAAACTTTTTAATATGAATACATCCTGAATGTATATTTGGTAATTTATATAGAAAAATATACAGAATATAAAGTAATCAAATACAAAACTTTTTTTGAATTGAATATTTGTATCAAACCAACTGAAAACGGTGTGCCAAATAAATACATTGGAGTATGAAATAAATTTAAACGGACAATGTGACTTATAGAAAAATATTTTATGTTCTGCTTCAACACCGACTTCAAAAAGACACACATAAACAAAGAATTACAAAAATAAAGCTTTGCGATTTAAGTACTTTGCAGCTAGATGTAATATGCACAACTACACTATCATGTCATTTTTAAATAAATTCAAAATACTATTAAGTCAAAAGATTATATACACACATTTAACAAATTTATTATGATTTCCGTTGTATTTGCATTTTATCTCTGAAACCTACAGTTTATCTATTAATAAACTTTGATCGTGTGCTCTCATACTCATTTATACATAAAATACCAATATCACATACAAACGTTTTTATAGTGCTTTTACATTCACGACAGAATAGAAGATCAATAACTTGGAATACTAAAACTGTATAAAACCTTAGCACAAGAGAAATTCTTATTCGATAGTCTTTTATTTAAGGAAATACATTAATAATCCGTTTATTTGCTTGGGTAACTTGCTTACATTAATACTTCTATACGCTTCTCTTCCATGAGTTCTAAGACTAATGAAGAAACGAAGTAAGCATTAATAGTGTGAGCAATCTTAACGATGATGTCAACCTCTGGTCATGCATAAATATAACGAAAAGCGCTATATGTCATTTACTACTTAATTGTATTTTCTCATTACATGCACGTACGTACATAGCCGTTTAGCTTAATTAAATGCCCACTGGTATCATGTGATTTTCGAATCAACACTAAAATATGAAAGATTTGCTTGTAAGCATTTAACATGAGCCGCGTTCTGAGGAGTCTATAAATACACTGCTGAACTCTTTTACAGCAATTATGCGTGAAGTAGCCGATCCGTTGTTTTAAAACCATGCTGTACATAAAAATGTTTCTTATAACGACGAAGCGCATGTTAAGAATGCGGACTGGTTCGATTATGAGTGTGCTCAATCAAAAAGTATATATTTACAAGCTCTGAACAATTTTAATTGGTGTAAAACATCAGAGAGTAGACTTTTACTTTGCGCACACAAATTATAAATCTGTAATAAATAAAAAGAAACGATTATTTGAAAATAATAAACTTTTAGTATTAGAGAAATTAAAGCACGCCAAACCTAGGGATTTTTGGAAGCATTTTAAACATAATAAGAAAAGAAAGAGTAACACAATTTCTAATGATGATTTTTATAACTATTTCTCGACCCTTAGTAATGATATTTCACAATGTTCAAATGACGAGGCAGAGCAATTTTGTCGCTCAAACAATTTTAATAGCTGTGATGTCCCGTTCCCAGAGCTTGATAATCCTATCACCACAGACGAAATTTTAAATGCCGTTAGGTTTTTGAAATCACGCAAAGCATGTGGCTATGATAATTTGCTGAATGAGTATTTCATGGAAAGCGTGGATATTTTAGGATCTCATCTGTGTGATATATTCAATGCTATTTTAAACTCGGGGTATTTTCCTGATAAGTGGACCGAGGGGGTAATTGTGCCAATTCACAAAAAGGGGGATACTGAAAATGCTAGTAACTACCGAGGTGTAACACTTGTAAGCTGTTTGTCTAAGATATTTACCACTGCAATAAACAAGCGGATTGAATCTTTCTGTAATGAAAACAATATTATTTCGGACGCCCAGTTCGGATTTCGTAAAGGGAGGTCAACCGTTGATGCCGTTTTTATACTTTTGTCAGTAATCCAAAATTATCTGAATCATAATAAACGTCTTTATGTTATTTTTGTGGACATGTTTAAATGCTTTGACTCAATTGATCGAAATGCCCTTTGGCTGAAAATGTACAAATCAGGAATCCAAGGTAAATTGTTAAGAATCATACGTGATATGAATAATAAAGTAAAATCATGTGTAAAATCATGTAACACCTACTCCGACTTTTTTGAATATGCAGTTGGTTTAAGGCAGGGGGAGGTAATCTTGTTTTCATTCTTTGTAAATGACCTTGAACTTTATTTGCAAAATGAACCTACTTCGGGATTATTAGACGATATTGTGTTAATGCTTTTACTTTTTGCAGACGATATGGCCATTTTTGCGAAATCGCCAGATGAATTGCAAACCAATATTAATCTTTTGCACTCTTATTGTAAAACATGGGGACTTACTGTCAACACAGACAAAACAAAAATTATGGTTTTCAGGAAGGGAGGCAGACTATTGTCAAATGAAAAATGGAATTTTGATGGCAAAGAATTAACTGTTGTAGACGATTTTAATTATCTTGGCACTGTTTTCAACTACACAGGGAGTTTTAAGCTGAATCAAGAATATTTAGCAGGTAAAGCACGGTTAAGGCACTAAACGTACTATTGCAATATTGTAAAAAGTACGATCTAAAGCCAAAGATACTGTGTCAACTTTTTGATTCATTTGTTGGCTCTATACTTAAATATTCAGCAGAGGTATGGGGATTTACGCAATCAAAAGAACTAGAGAGAATACATCTGAAATTTTGCAAACGTATTTTATAACTTAAAGCTAATACAACTAATGCGGGTGTATATGGGGAGTTAGGTCGATACCCTCTGTTCATTACAAGGTATATACAAATTATTAAATACTGGAGTAAAATTATACATACAGATAATATTATTATTAAAAAGGTTTACGAGCAGGCCAAAACAGATTGTAACGCTGGCTTAAAAATTGGGTATATAATGTAAAGCAATCATGGTTTCTCTTATGTTTTTGAAGACGCTGAAAATGTCGATTTTAAATCATTTATTTGTATTTTTAAACAATGTATCACTGACAATTTTATTCAGGAATGGTCCCAGAGCATGCAAACAAACCATGTTCTTACTACTTATGTACTTTTCAAAAACAATTTGCATTACGAATCATACCTCGATTTACTACCTAGCAGCCTAATAATGTTTTTCTGTAGGCTAAGACTATCGGTTCACCCACTAAGAATACAAGAGTAGATATGGTAGAAATAGAATTGCAAGGGATCAGCGTTATTGTTTATTTTGTAATTCACATGATATTGAAGATGAATATCATTTTATGCTTATATGTCCATTTTTAGAGGAGATACGCAAAAAATATGTACCAAAGTATTATTACCAACGCCCATCAATGTTTAAATTTTTGGAAATGTTGGGCATTGATAACAAAACCAAATTAATAAATATTTCTCTTTTTTTTAAATACGCATTAAATAAAAGAAACTCATTGTTAAATGTAAGTTCATCCTCGTAAAACAAGGACAATTACTTTAACATTTTGAATATCACAATATGTATGTATATCACAATAAAATGTAATAAGTTTTATAATAAAGACCAGGTATACCGTTTATACAGGTATACCGTAGTTACTGTAAATATATGATTACCGTGACATGAATGTTCTTAATTATGCTTTGTTTGTTTTGTTATATTGACGATGTACATTGTGCAAGTCATAATAAAACACATGTTCTGTTCTGTTCTGTTCTGAAAAAAAAACCAAGGCCTAATGCATGTGCAAACAATGCCTTACCGGAGTAACTTGTTATAACCACAGTTTGTAAGAAACTTAAACAAATATCATTATTTTAGGATTTATAAATAAGACTAACGGAATATTGCTTTCTGTGAAAATCATTTCAAGTTATCAAAAGTGTCATACTAAATGTATAAATGCTACCATTGTCATGAATGCAAATTTAACTCACGAAAACATAGAAAACAAATATTTAAAAAAAGGTTAAAACATGAATATGTTTGAAGATGGCATCATCATTAAGTTTACTTTTTTTAAAGAATCAGTATTTGCTTGCCAAACGTCTTGGTTGAAAATCATTTTATTTAATATATAGCCAATAACACACTATGATGAATTACATTTACAGAATAATAGTAGCTATGTATGTCGTTTAACCCCGACATTATGAGTTCTTTCTTAACAAATTTCTATCAAATGTTATCTCATCATTCATTCACTAACGAACATATTATATCATCAACCGGATAAAAACACTATAATAAAATCACGATTTGCGCTGATTACCCATAGAAATCACCGACGTGAACGAATTTGGTCCGAACTTTGGTTGTTTGAGTATCAGTCTGATAACAAATAGCGATTCCTCGCTAACAAGAGACAGGGATCAACTTGTAGCTAATATACATAATGGCACAAATATTTCCGTACTTGCTTGTCAATCAGTTCAGTATAACGGCATATGGTCGTAGCCATTTGTTTTCTACAACTTTGCATATGCCCAAAAATGATGGCCCATTGTCAACTGCGCTCTGATGATTAAAAATTATTTGTGCCACAGCATGTACAATTGTTTTGTTTATTGCCAGCGTAGCCCCAGAGCAGCCTGTGCATACGCAAAATATGGTCAGGAGGCTATCCTCTCAGTCAACGAGTCAACGAAAGATTACGCGGAAAGAATAGCTCCTGACTAGACTGCGTGAATTCGCAGTTTGGGCTAACGCGATGCTGGCAGCATATGACATACGATATTTGTTTCATTGACGCGGGGTATTAAATCACATACCCGTTCCTTATTATCATATAAATTTGTCGACCTTTCTTTATGAAATGCGCATGAAGACGGTATTATCGGTGTACGTAGTTATCTTTACAATTGCCGATGTAAATAGTAAGTGTGTAAGAAGGAGCATAAGTAGTGCATAAGCTTAATCATTTTGATGAATCCAGAAACGCAACATTTACTATACACAACTGTGTTCCATCGTTCTGCCTATACCACTAATTAGATATACAAGGGAAAGTCATTTCTCACCAACAGATTGAACACTATTTTAAGGTCAATGCTCACGATTTGATTGATAACCTGACAGTCAAAGATGGAATCCAGTTCTTGCAGGACAGATCTGTAACCCCATACCAAACTTCGCTTTGTCCTCAGATAGTAACCTTTGCCAATCCGGCAACCCATTAAATTGAAATAATTTTCTGGTCCTCAAATGCAAAAATAACTAATCATGTATACATTTGGCCATTTGCCGTTTCAGATTGTCAGAAGAAAACATAAAAAACCTTAACAATCAATTTCAGTTCTTGATACATCGGAATGGAACAATACAAATACTTACTTTTTAGAAGTTGATAAATGGCAGCATACCGAGAAAATGATATACACTGCGCCTTAATGGCGTTAATAGTCAGTAAGTTCATGTATAACTGAATACAAAAACATACCAGTGTCAATTTTCAATGATTGATATTTTGTAAATTTTAAATGAAAATACATACTTGTAACTTACAGTAGGACCAACGTTGTTCGAATAATATTTTAATATGAATCTTGTTAAGCGTTTTCCTGTAACTCTATCATTTGTTGTAAACATTATTTTTTTGATATGGTTTTGTTTATGTTCAAATACTAGTTCTTATTTAACTAGAAATAAAACTGCTAAGAACTTTCGAAAATAGATTGTTCATTTTCGAATATTACCACATACTGCTCTTTCGATCCGTTCATATTATTCGGCGTTTTATATATAAAATATAGTAACTTAAATAAGTTATGGTTGCCTCTTATGACCATTTAATCGGGCGTATTTATGGCATTTCTAAATAAGAAATAAGGAAACAAAATATCATGATATTTACACCGTGTAAACAAACTAGTATCTGCCCCTTTTTTTAGAAAAATCATCTGCATTCAAATCATCAGTGAAAAAACAACGAATCAATTAGGATCGAGACCCAATTTATATCTTAAACGGGGAAGCACTTATCGCAATTCTATTTTTGATTTAAAGAAATCAAACAAAGATGATACAAAAGGATGAAATCATTTTTGTTGCAATTAAGGTTAGACATGTTGATTCATAACGTTTACTTCGGTATCCTCGCAAATGTTAACACAATGAGTAAGCCTATGTCCAAGTTCTGTCGTTAATAACGGAATACAGCATTTATTGAAATCTTAAATATTATTAATGCATATTTATTTTTAAGTGGTTTACAAATGTAGTAAACCATGAATGTATAAAGTACTATTGAAAACGTTTTCCAAAAGTAATTTGCGTTAAGTTAAACGGTCTTTGGCAGCCAAAATATATATGCATGACTTAATCGCGCATCAATGTCCGGGTAATCTGAAATAGCAAGACAATCTCTACGACGCTGACACGAAGCTCCTATTCAAAGCAACAGTACACCAAAATAATTCAGTGGTACACAGAAATACATGTAGGAAAGGCTTCAGTTATTCAGGAAATGATTTTAATTTTTATAGGTTTCTGTAATTAGGTCCGTATGATGTCAATAAGTAACTATTTGTGCAAGGTTGAGTTTTTGAACACATTTGATGATACTTTGTAAAATGAAAAATATGGCCACTAGTTGCAATTAAATCGGGATGATCACATAAACATGTGATAAATAGCCTCAAGTACGTTGTTCATCGCGTGCAGTATTTTGACATGAAATATATTTCTCTGAATTACTTGATGAAAATGTGCCACAATACACAGGTAACACAACGATAACAATCATCCTATTAATTAAACAGCATTTAATTAAATAAAAGTATGAAGACTTAAGACATTTAGCTATCGATGGAATATTTATAAAAGGTTTGTTAAGAAAAAAAACAACAACAAATTTTAATAAATTTGTATAAGTGTTTATACGGCTTTGGAGTGCCAAGGGCCCTTATTTGAACACCTTTTGTAAGTATTTTTTTCAGCCTTAGGCCTAATGCCACTAAAGAAGTGCCTATTTTCAACGTATTTTCCAAAATAGCGATAAAAGCGTTTTATCATATTGATTTCAAATATAGATTATCCATTAATGAACTAATATTCAAGGATTTTAAATCAATAAAGTTACTGCGCTTTATTCAACATAATGTATGATATATTCATTAACTCTTTGATAAATATTTTGATAATCGTCGCTTTACCAAACTGTTTACAAGCCTTCTTAAAAATACAACAATTTTGGCTAGTCATAATTTTGTTGCATTTAACAACAGAGTGATGCAATCAATTCTTGTACGTATCAAATTATCTACGCTGAGATAAAATATGTTGAAAACCTGTCAAAAAGAGAAACATTGTATTTAAAAATGAAAATACGTAAATTTTTAACTTGCTTCCTTGCACACCAAACCCAGTTAATGGATAACTGTTGAGATAAAGGTGTTATTCTCTTCGCCAACAAATGTATAAGGGCAAAAATAACTACCTTCCTTTTGCATCATTTTATTACCAAAAAAAATTAAATAATACAAATAATAGAACTGACCGCCTACGCAGCATGCAAAGTTAGGTTGTTAGCATTTATTGTCACCTGTTTACGACGACATACGATTTGATACATAAACCGTAACAAACATGAAGATTAAGTATATGGAAAAAATAACAGCGTTAAATTAAATTGATTAATAAAGCACATATGAGATTCTCAAATGAATAATATTTCTTTAACTAACATTGCTTAGTGATTTACTTAAGCAATACAAAAAATTACATAGAAGCTAAACATCGTGCTAATGCGAGATTGATAAAGCAATAGTGCAATAAACGTGCTGCATACAACGTGCATGTAGAAGGAAATGTCCATGAATGTCTAACATGAGGAGAATAATGCATCGTACCATATTGTAATTATATAACTTTAGCCTCAACATTAACAATGATTTATGGAAAGTGAGCAAACAAGTATTATGTCCAGGAAGTATTATCATTCTATCCTTTAACGTTCGTTTTAATGTCTTAGATCATCACAGTCTACACGGTTGTGTCAAAGTATTTTCCAAGGCGACACGACCTATTTTTATTATTTATTCTTTTATTGAACCAGCTACTCAGTCGGAGCGTTCCTTCTGATAACCTTTAGGCGCCCGATCACATCAATTAGTAATGTTTTTTCATACATGACTCGAGATAAAGTATCAGGAAATGTGAAAAGGAAACTGGATGCTTTCGATAGCAAATTCTGCGAATTCGTATATTTCGAATGGGTTATACAATGTTGTTATTTATAGGGCCCTGAATCAAATTTTACAGGTTTGGTCCCCTGATTTTTTCTTCAACGAGCATACTACATATTGCTTTCAGTATGCCATACTATTTTGGAATAAATACGGAAAGAATTTTATGTTAATACCATGTGCTATTAAGATCCATCTTACTTAGATTATTAGCTGGGTAGTTTAAAACATTATAGATTTATTAATTTTGTGTAAAAGACAATGTTGTTATGACGTACTTTACAAGTACATTCACATCATCTTATAAATTTCGTCCCTACTATCCAATTAATTAAAATAATGCCGGTAAATGACCGACTTATCAGTGATACTTTGAATATGGAAAACCCAATTTTATGCCTGACACATGCATTTAAAAAGTGTTAACAGACTGATTCCAGATAAAGTCAAAATAAATTAAATTAAAAAGAAAAAAAATCGTATGGTTAAAATATTTTAAGGAATTTCTTGAAAAAAATATATTTGCAGTTGCTGAACAAATATATATTATCCAATTACCAATAGTCGACTATTTCATCGTAGAAATAAAGTCATATATTATAAGGATTCCTATCATATACTAGCGTGTATATCAATTAACAAATCTAAGTATATCATGGCTACTGGTACATCTATGTTCTTGATAATAATTCCAACAAGATAAACTTCATCAGATTTTTTGGAATGTACACATCCTTTGATCTAGATTCGTCTAACAGTTATAATAATTCTTACCTGAATTACAAATTCCAACCCCGAGAGGATAACTAAAACGTTAATTGTTAACCAACACAAGAATGGGCAGATATTTTGTTCATGCAATTCTACGAGATATATTTATCAGTTTAATCATAGGCTGCTCTACAGTCTAACGTTACTATTCCTGGATGCCATTGGTCCACGGCAGATGCAAATTAAGTTACATTCACACTTTTCCATATCCTTTATAACCTAATTGTTATCGATCTGACCAGACCTCAAGCAGACCTCAAGCAGTTTTGTTATGATTGCTATTATATCAACGCGATGTTCATGTGCTTTTTTCTCGGCATTTGAATCCATGCCGCTTGGACACAATCCACTCTTGCAATAAAAGTCACGAGACATGGAAAACGTCAAGGAAGAAGGAATAATTTCGCCGTGTCAAATGGCGTCGAACGCCAGTAATATATCGACGTTTCTCTTACGTAGCTTTATGTCTAGGGGAAGTCTTGAAACAACTAAAATAAGCTTAAAAGCATTAAACCTAAACTAGGGTAGTATTGCGTCAGGATAATTCTAATAATTTATTGTTTTTTGTTCCGATTACATTTGACATATATTACATGTATTTTGTGCTACATATAAAATCACTTTAGTGCAATAATCATACACATACACATTTTTTTTGTTGTGAAGCGTTCACTTTTTAAAAGAAATACATTCTGCATATATATTTGGCCAGTTGTACAGACAACTATACAGAATATTGAGCAATCAAATACAAAACTTTTTGTCAATTGAATATTTGTATCAAACCAATTGAAAACGGAGTGCCAAATAGATACATTGGTGTAAGCAAGTAATTTTAACGGACCAAGTTACTTATAAAAAGAATATTGTATGATATGCTGCAACACCAACTTCAAAAAGACACAATGATACGAATAATTACAAAAATTAAGTTTTGTGATTTAAGTATTCTGCAGCTCGATGTAATATTTATAACGTCATTATGATGCCATTTTAAAAGAAAATCAAAATATTATTACGTCAAAAGATGATATACACAAATGTTGCACATATATTATTATTTGAGTTTTATTTGCATATAATCTCTCCACAGTTTAGTTAAACTATTAATTAATTTTGATCATGTGTTCTCATTCTCATTTATACAGACAATACTTATATCACATAAAAACGTTTTTAAAGTTCTTATACCACATTCACGACCGGAATAGAAGATCAATAAACTTGGAATACTGAAACTCTATAGAACCTTAGCAGAAGAGAAATTCTTATTCGATAGTCTTTAAATTAAGGTTATACATTAATAATCCGTTTATTTGCTTCGGTAACTTGCTTACCATATTAAAAATATACGTTTCTCTTCCATGAGTTTCAAGTCTAATGAAGACCAAAAGTGAGAGATGATTGAATGATCAATCTAAACGATGATGTCAACCTCCGGTCATGCCTAAATATAACGAAAAGCGTTATATGCCATTTACTACTAATTTGTATTTTCGGAATAAATGCACGTACTCATATAGCCGTTGAGCTTAATTAAATGCCCACTGGTATAATGTGATTTTCGAATCATTACTTAAATATGAAAGGTTGGCTTGTATAACATTGAACATGAGCCGCGTTCTGAAAAAAAACAGGGTCTAATGCATGTGCGTAAAAGAAGATGGCATCTTCATTTCGTTTACTTTTTTAAGAGAATCAGATTCCGCTTGCCAAACGTTTTGTTTGACAAGAATTGTATTTACTAAATAGCCAATAAAACACTATGTTGAATAAAATTTACAGATTAATAGTAGCTACATATATCGTTTAACCCCGACATCATTAGTTCTATCTTAACCAATTTGTATCAAATGTTATCTCATCATTCATTCAATAACAAATATATTATATTATCAACCGGAGAAAACACTATAATAAAATCACGATTTTCGCTGATTACCCATAAAAATCAGCGACGTGAACGAATTTGGTCCGAATTTAGGTTGTTTGAGTATCAGACTGATAATAAATTGCGATTCCGTGCTAACGATTGACAGGGAACAACTAGTTGCTAATATACGTGAAAGACACACACTTCCATCCGGGCTTGTCAATCAGATAAGTTTTACTGCATATGGTCGCAGCCATTTGTTTTCTACAATATAGCATATGCCAAAATGCACGCTGGCTAACTGTGACCTGCGCACTGAAAATATATTTGAGTCACGGTATGTACAAATGTGTCGTATGTTACCAGCGTAGCTCCAGAGCAGCCAGTTCATACGCAAAATATGGTCATGGAGCTATCCTCTCGGTCAATTAGGCAAAAAATCATTACACGGAAAAAACAGTTCCTGTCTGGATTGCGTGAATGCGCTGACCGGGTTTAGGCGACGCTCACCGCATACGCCCTGCGATGTATTTGTATGACGCGGGTTATTTAAACCAATACCCGATCCTCAATGTCTTAAAACACAAGTCGACCTCCCATTTTTGAATAACAATCAAGACGGTTTTATTGGCGTTCGAAAACGATCTTTTTCAAATGCCGATGAAATTGTAAATAGTAATTGTGTTAGAAGGAGATGAAGTACATGCGCTTTGCCATTTTGATTGAAACGCAACGTTTACTTTACACAACTGCTTGTCATCGTTCTGCCCATGCTGTGTTGCCTCGTTATCTTTACGGTAGATTTTCTTTCCGACCGTTTTTCCTGCTTTATATTTTTCTTTCGGATTACGAGCATATTTGGCGAAATTCAGTAACGAAGCAGCGATTTGCTGAACAATTACCAAATTTAGTTTATAGCCCCCACATGTTGTACGTTTTGAGGTTTTTATTGTTGTTTAACGTATGATTATATTATTTAGAACCTTTTTTTGTCAGTCACTAGTCAGTCAGTTTGTAAATAAGTCAGTTGTAAGTGGTGTCAATGGGACTGTATTTTCAGCTTAAGTCTTGACTGTGTTTTAAAACTTATAACGGATCGACATGACAATAATTTCATTAAATATATAAAGTCTTAGAGTAATTTTAGAAATGAGTAAAGTATTTCTCTATTTTCTGTTTCAGCATTTTATCTTGAAAGTTCTGATAAATAAATATTGAAACTGGAACTTTGGTTGCTGTTGAGTCAAAACACGTACCATTATTTAAAAATCACATAGCGAAACGCAACATTTACTATACACAACTGTGTTCCATCGTTCTGCCTTTACCACTAAATTAGATATAAAAGAGCGAAAGTCATTTCTCACAAACAGATTGAACCACATGTTAAGGTCAATACTCACGATTTGATTGATAACCTGACAGGCCAAGATGGAATACAGTTCTTACAGGACAGATCTGTAACCCCATACACAACTTCGCTCTGTACTCGGATCTTAACTTGATGCCAATGAGTTGCGTCCTATCGTGTTTTTCTGATATGTGTGTTGCCCCTATTAATATTTGTGCTCGTAAAAAAGTATCTGACAAACCATGAAATTGAACTAAATTTCTGGTCTTTAAATGTCGAAATAAGTTAACATGTATACAACGAGCCAATCTGCTGGTTCTGAATGTCAGTGGGAAAAATTAAAATGCCTCTACAATCAATTTAAGCACTTGCAACATCGGAATAGAGCAATACAAATACATATTAAATCAGAAGTTGGTAAACGGCAGCATAGTGGGTAAATGATAAATACTGGGCTTTAATGGCGTTAATAGTCGGTAAGTTCATGTATAACTATATACACAAACATACCAGTGTCGATTTTCAAAGAATGATATTCTATGAATTCAAAACGAAAGAACACATTTGTAGCTCACGGAAGTAAGAACTTTGTACTTAGAATAATATTTTGATATGAATCGTGGTAAGCGTTTTCCTGTAACTCTCTTTTATTTGTTGTCAGCATTATTATTTTTACATGTTTTTGTTAAAGCTCAAACACTAGTTCTATTTTCAATAAATAACTCAAACAAAGATGATACACAAGGATGAAACGATTTTTTGTTGAAATTTGGTAAGACCTGTTCATTTATAATGTTTACTTCGGTATCCTCGCAAATGTTCACACAATTAGGCTTTGTTTATAAACACTTACTTTGATATTTCTCTGTAATGAGCATACATATTTGCAGGTTACTGTCGTTAATAACGGAATAAAGCATTTATTGAAATCAAAAACATTTTAATGTATATTTACTTTGTTTGAACGTGTTACTTATGTTGTAAACAAAGAATGTATAACTTACTGTTGAAAACTCTTGAAAGTTATTTGTGTTTAGATACACGGCCCACGGCAGGCCAGATATTTAAGTATAACTTAATTGACCATCAATGTCCGGATCATCTGAAATAGCAAGACGACGCTGATACGAATCCCGTCATCAAAGCAACAGTGCACCAAAATAATTCAGTGGTACACAAAATACGTGAAAAAAGGCTTCAGTTATTCAGGAAATGACTTTAATTTTTGTAGGTTTCTGTATTAAGATCCGTATGATGTCCACAAAAAAGTATTTCTGCAAAGATGAATTGTTTGAACATATTTTATGATACTTTGTAAAATAGAATATACGGCACTAGTTGCGATTAAATCGGGCTGGAATTTTTAATTTAATTTATTATGTATTTGAATCGGTTTCGCCATCAAAGCTGTATCATCATTATTTATTTCCTTTGCTCGACGTCATCGTATTGTAAACACAACAATGTGAAGGTATCGATACATATTTGTAAAAAAAATTGAAAAAGTTTTTTTACCCATCATATCAAAATAAGATGCATAGCCACAAGAACGTTGTTCATCGCGTACGGTATTTTGATATGAAATATATTGCACTGAAGAACTTGATGATAAATATGCGATACTACACAGGAAACAAAGCGATAAAAAAATCGTCCGATTAAATAGACAGTTGTTGATTAAATAATAGTAAGAAGACTTAAGAAATTTAGCTATCGATGGAATATTTATAAAAGGCTTGTAAAGAAAAAAAAACAACAACATATTTTTTAATTAATATGTATTAATGTTTATTCGGCTTTGGAGTGCCAAGGGCCCTTTTTGGAACACCTTTTGAAGTATTTGTTTCAGCCTTAGGCCCTATTCCACCAAAGATATGCCTATTTTCAACCTATTTTGCAAAAAAGCGATAATACGCGTTACAAACGCTTTTTTTGTCTTATTGATTTCAAATATAGATCATCCATTAATGAACTGTTATAAACATTTTAAATCAAGGAAATATTGCTCTTTATTGAACATAATGAATGATATATCCAATAAATCTTTCACATATATTTTGATCATCGTCGTTTAACCAAACAGGTAATAAGCCTCCTCAACAACACTTCCATTTTGGCTTGTAATAATTGTGTTGCATTTTAAGGGTATTCCACTACGACCCGATTCCCCACGATTTGTCCCGATTTCCAATATTTTGAGGTCGGGAACATTCGTAACTCAATCGGCGAAGGTCCTAACTCATTCGTAGCTAGTCGCGGGCTAGTCGTGAGCTCCCAAAAGATCGCGGCCAGTTTTTAAACGTGTTTAAAATTTGACCAAGACCTCCAAGACTGAATTTAATCGCAGTTGACTCGTAACAGTGTCGTAGTGCGTTCTTATGCGTCGTAATGGAATGTTAGGTAATTCGTGACTCAATCGGGGAATAGGTGATCACGTGATCTGTCTACGAATCATTTACGACTTTGTCAAGACTCTCAAGAGTTCACCCCGATTGAGTTGCGAGCCCGCTAAGATTCTCGCGATTTAGTTACGAAACAGTTACGATTTTGTACAGAATGATAAAGAAATAATATTTTTCCATCATGTTTTGTTGTCGAATAACCCACAGTAAGGAGTATAGATGCGTAGGAGCTATATTTTTCAATACTCCGCCCTTCTTAGTACAAAGTTCACTATTTAGTGACGCCATTGAATTGTACAAACATTTGACGTTGTTTTCATTCATAAATATTTTGCGAATTACGTCACTTTCATTGAGAACAACACTCATAGAAACTAAATGACGTCACATGTGTTAATTCTTCTGAAAAGCTGACATGCTATACATGTTTTCTTAATTACGCTTCTTAACAAACAAATTCTTAGCAGGCGTGGTCATGCCATTTATCACGAAATATACAATTTGTTGTTTCATTACATTTATATACGTGCTACATTTTTTACATTTCTTTAAGAATGGGATTTAAGCACGTGCATTTTACTGCAATATTTTCTTTATTTATTCGGAACTATTTTCGAAACATTAAGCTCCGCCCATAATTTATTGCAGAATAACCCACACTTTATTTGCTTCTTTGTCTATAGAAAACAAGTCGCGTTTCGTGTTAGAATCAATATCAGTAGATATTGGCGCCGAATTCATGGGTGCGTTCGGTGAGGTCATGGCTTAGTCGTGACCGATCTGCATCGTTCGTAGTACAGTCGCAGTAGATTCTTACACATCGTAGTGAAGTCGCGACCCTATTCGCAAGAATCCCACGATTCGTCGTAACTAAATCGTACCACTGTCGTAACTGAATCGCAGACTGTCACGAGTCTTCCCGATTCAATAAATGTGAGAAATCGTAGCGAATCGTGGGCTTGTTTTCGTAGTGGAATAGGGCCATTAAACAACAGAGTGATGAGCTGCAACCAATGCTTGTGCGTATCAAATTATCTATACAGAGAGAAAAATAAATTGAACACCTGTCAACAAGAGAAACATTTTATTGAAAAAAGAAAGCGTGTTAAATATGAACTTGATTCCGTGCACACCAGCGACAAGTTAATGGATATCCTTAGTGATAAACGTGTTACTCGCTTCGCCAACAAATGTATAAGGGCAAACCTTACCACCTTCCATTTGCATTATGATAATACCACACACCATATATATTAATTTGAATAAATTCTCATTTTTCCCTGTCTTATAAAAGTAACAGAACTTATCGCATACGCAGCATGCAAAGTGTAATTGTTTGCACTTATTGGCACCTGTTTATGACGACACACGGTTTGATACTTAAACGTTACCAAAATGCAGATTATATGTGGAAACAAATGACAGCTTAATATTAAATTAATAGAGAATAATAGGTTAGTGTTGATTATAGATCAGGTTTATCATGCGAGGCTTAGAAAACAAAAAGCACGAGCCTTGGCGAGTGCTTTTTCGTTTTCGTGCCGAGCATGATAAACCTGATTTATAATCAACACTGACCTATTATTCTATTTATCCCACTTTTTATTCAGTAAACTTTTTTATGTAAACAAAATAAGTTTTCATAAGTGTTTGTCGTACTTTGATAATGACTGTAGTGTAACCAAGGTCAGTGTATTACTCCGCGTTCCAAAAATAACCGCTGATCAAATAATCTTTTTTTTAATCAGAATATCGTTCTGTAACAAAGTGTCGAGCGTTATTAATTACAATTTTGATCATATTTAATTGCAAATCTTAAAGTTTTATGATATCAATACGACATTAAGTTGTTATATACAAGGAACTACATTTGTTTACAACGTAGCCTAACACCACACACAATTCACTTTCGATATCAAACTATCAAGTCGATCACGAGGTGCACAATATTTGCTTCTTTGTTATAATATGTGGTTATTTCGTGACGAAATAACAAAGATTACTTGGATTTAAGCTTATTTTATACATTTTGAATGTTGAAAGTGGCACCAAAGAATTGTGAGGCAAAGTTGTTCGAACTAGAGAAAGACATTTGCTGGTGAAGTGATTGGGTGGGGCGAACATCAAGATCAACTTGTTCGACGGTAGACAGTGGTTGTCTAGGCTGCATTTCGGCCATAGTTTCGGTGCATGAAAGTGAACAAGAGAAATCTGTTGCATTGTTACATTTACTGGACTGAGCAAGAATGAACACTTTTGCTGCTGTTCAACAGATATGTTGGAATAATTGGTTATGGACTGAACATTTTTGTGCCCTGTTATTGCCATGGTTTCAGTGGGTGGAATGTTTGCATTTCGAAGTTTTGGGACCAGGAATTTGCGAACTGAGTGGTTCGTTATTCTCTTGTGCTTGAGAAAGACGGCGTCTTTTTCCATGGCCTTCAGCGTCTGACCTAGCTTGTTGACACCCAATTGTTGACGCAAGAACCACTGGGATGCAGTGTCATTTGTGCGTATTGCCAGGTTGAAAAGATGCTTTGAAGAAAAATCAGATGGACGCATATCCGAGTTTTATATCATTATCTATTAACACAGGATTTTTTGGTCCAGACGATTGTTTTCTACGGTCAAAGGGGAGCAACTCGAACTGACTTCTTCAAAGGGGAGCAACAACAACAGAACCTATTTGCATAGTGTTAAATGTACCTAATACTAGAGGTTTTTATAAAAATAAATGACAAAAACACGTTTTTTTGCTACTTTTCTTTGTTTTAAGGTCATTAAGATTGAAAAACTTTTGAGATTGTTTTTATTATTGATGCACTTGGCAAATACAGGTGACGAGGTGCGTGGGAAAAAGTAGTCCCGGTTCGGCAGTTGATGACGTCATTTCGTGCCATTGATTATAGCCTTGCCGTTGATTATAGATGAAATTTAATAAACGGGGCTTTAATCAACCGATTTCGCTGTAAAAGTGGGATAAAATAGAATTATTAACAACAAGTGAGGTTGTCTAATAATATCTCTTTTACTAACATTGCCTAGAGATTTACCTAAGCAATACAATATTAAACAGTAAAAATAGGAAAGCCCAAATACTTAACCCATTAATGCCTAGCTTCCTGAAAAAAGGACATTGCAAACAGCGTAGACCCAGATGAGACGCCGCATAATGCGGCGTCTCATCTGGGTCATCGCTGTTTGCTTAAATGAATTTCTTTATGAAATATTCTAAATATAGAAATAAATATACTTGACACCCCTAATTTTGGAAATAAATTGATCCAATTAAGAAGGATTGGAGAGTCCACTGGGCATAAATGGGTTAATATTTGGCAAAATTTACTGAGAAGCTAAACATGGTGCTATTGCATGATACTGCAAAGGTGCAATGTGAGACAATCACACGAACGTGCTGCATACAACGCGGTGCTATTGCATGATACTGCAAAGGTGCAATGTGAGACAATCACACGAACGTGCTGCATACAACGTGTCTGTAAAAGGAAATGTTCTTGAATCTCTAACATCAGGAGAATAATCGTACGGAAAGTTATTCCATTCGTTAGATTGGAATTGTACCATATTTTAAGATATAACTTTAGCCTCAACACTGACAGTGATTTATGGAAAGTGAGCAAACAAGTATTATGGTCAGGAAGTATTTTCATTCTATCATTTAATCGTTCGTTTTTATGTCTTAACTCATCACAGCCTCTCTCGTAAGCTTGTAAGTATTGAACGTGCACCCTTTCACACTTGCATGGGTATTATTTTCCAAGGCGACACGACCTATTTTTATACATTAATGTTTCATTGAACCAGCAACTCAGACGGAGCGATTCTTCTGATAATTTTGAGGCGCCCTATCACATCAATTAGTATTTTTTTGTCATACATGACTCGAGATAAAGTATCAGGAAATGTGAAAGGGAAACTGGATGCTTTCGATAACATTATCGCTAACATAAAATTGCAATTTGCAAAGGTGTTGAAGGTTAACCCCGTCTGCGAATTCGTATATTTCGACTGGTTAAACAATGTCATGCATAGCGTTGTAAATCCAAATGTTACAGTGTTGATCTCCAGATTTGTTCTTTAACTAGCATACTACAGGGTTGATCTCCAGATTTGTTCTTTAACTAGCATACTACAGGGTTGATCTCCAGATTTGTTCTTTAACTAGCATACTACAGGGTTGATCTCCAGATTTGTTCTTTAACTAGCATACTACAGGGTTGATCTCCAGATTTGTTCTTTAACTAGCATACTACAGGGTTGATCTCCAGATTTGTTCTTTAACTAGCATACTACAGGGTTGATCTCCAGATTTGTTCTTTAACTAGCATACTACAGGGTTGATCTCCAGATTTGTTCTTTAACTAGCATACTACAGGGTTGATCTCCAGATTTGTTCTTTAACTAGCATACTACAGGGTTGATCTCCAGATTTGTTCTTTAACTAGCATACTACAGGGTTGATCTCCAGATTTGTTCTTTAACTAGCATACTACAGGGTTGATCTCCAGATTTGTTCTTTAACTAGCATACTACAGGGTTGATCTCCAGATTTGTTCTTTAACTAGCATACTACAGGGTTGATCTCCAGATTTGTTCTTTAACTAGCATACTACAGGGTTGATCTCCAGATTTGTTCTTTAACTAGCATACTACAGGGTTGATCTCCAGATTTGTTCTTTAACTAGCATACTACAGGGTTGATCTCCAGATTTGTTCTTAACTAGCATACTACAGGGTTGATCTCCAGATTTGTTCTTTAACTAGCATACTACAGGGTTGATCTCCAGATTTGTTCTTTAACTAGCATACTACAGGGTTGATCTCCAGATTTGTTCTTTAACTAGCATACTACAGGGTTGATCTCCAGATTTGTTCTTTAACTAGCATACTAGAGGGTTGATCTCCAGATTTGTTCTTAACTAGCATACTACAGGGTTGATCTCCAGATTTGTTCTTTAACTAGCATACTACAGGGTTGATCTCCAGATTTGTTCTTTAACTAGCATACTACAGGGTTGATCTCCAGATTTGTTCTTTAACTAGCATACTACAGGGTTGATCTCCAGATTTGTTCTTTAACTAGCATACTACAGGGTTGATCTCCAGATTTGTTCTTTAACTAGCATACTACAGGGTTGATCTCCAGATTTGTTCTTTAACTAGCATACTACAGGGTTGATCTCCAGATTTGTTCTTTAACTAGCATACTACAGGGTTGATCTCCAGATTTGTTCTTTAACTAGCATACTACAGGGTTGATCTCCAGATTTGTTCTTAACTAGCATACTACAGGGTTGATCTCCAGATTTGTTCTTTAACTAGCATACTACAGGGTTGATCTCCAGATTTGTTCTTTAACTAGCATACTACAGGGTTGATCTCCAGATTTGTTCTTTAACTAGCATACTACAGGGTTGATCTCCAGATTTGTTCTTTAACTAGCATACTACAGGGTTGATCTCCAGATTTGTTCTTTAACTAGCATACTACAGGGTTGATCTCCAGATTTGTTCTTTAACTAGCATACTACAGGGTTGATCTCCAGATTTGTTCTTTAACTAGCATACTACAGGGTTGATCTCCAGATTTGTTCTTTAACTAGCATACTACAGGGTTGATCTCCAGATTTGTTCTTTAACTAGCATACTACAGGGTTGATCTCCAGATTTGTTCTTTAACTAGCATACTACAGGGTTGATCTCCAGATTTGTTCTTTAACTAGCATACTACAGGGTTGATCTCCAGATTTGTTCTTTAACTAGCATACTACAGGGTTGATCTCCAGATTTGTTCTTTAACTAGCATACTACAGGGTTGATCTCCAGATTTGTTCTTTAACTAGCATACTACAGGGTTGATCTCCAGATTTGTTCTTTAACTAGCATACTACAGGGTTGATCTCCAGATTTGTTCTTTAACTAGCATACTACAGGGTTGATCTCCAGATTTGTTCTTTAACTAGCATACTACAGGGTTGATCTCCAGATTTGTTCTTTAACTAGCATACTACAGGGTTGATCTCCAGATTTGTTCTTTAACTAGCATACTACAGGGTTGATCTCCAGATTTGTTCTTTAACTAGCATACTACAGGGTTGATCTCCAGATTTGTTCTTTAACTAGCATACTACAGGGTTGATCTCCAGATTTGTTCTTTAACTAGCATACTACAGGGTTGATCTCCAGATTTGTTCTTAACTAGCATACTACAGGGTTGATCTCCAGATTTGTTCTTTAACTAGCATACTACAGGGTTGATCTCCAGATTTGTTCTTTAACTAGCATACTACAGGGTTGATCTCCAGATTTGTTCTTTAACTAGCATACTACAGGGTTGATCTCCAGATTTGTTCTTTAACTAGCATACTACAGGGTTGATCTCCAGATTTGTTCTTTAACTAGCATACTACAGGGTTGATCTCCAGATTTGTTCTTTAACTAGCATACTACAGGGTTGATCTCCAGATTTGTTCTTTAACTAGCATACTACAGGGTTTGATCTCCAGATTTGTTCTTTAACTAGCATACTACAGGGTTGATCTCCAGATTTGTTCTTTAACTAGCATACTACAGGGTTGATCTCCAGATTTGTTCTTTAACTAGCATACTACAGGGTGATCTACTACAGGTTGATCTCCAGATTTGTTCTTTAACTAGCATACTACAGGGTTGATCTCCAGATTTGTTCTTTAACTAGCATACTACAGGGTTGATCTCCAGATTTGTTCTTTAACTAGCATACTACAGGGTTGATCTCCAGATTTGTTCTTTAACTAGCATACTACAGGGTTGATCTCCAGATTTGTTCTTTAACTAGCATACTACAGGGTTGATCTCCAGATTTGTTCTTTAACTAGCATACTACAGGGTTGATCTCCAGATTTGTTCTTTAACTAGCATACTACAGGGTTGATCTCCAGATTTGTTCTTTAACTAGCATACTACAGGGTTGATCTCCAGATTTGTTCTTTAACTAGCATACTACAGGGTTGATCTCCAGATTTGTTCTTTAACTAGCATACTACAGGGTTGATCTCCAGATTTGTTCTTTAACTAGCATACTACAGGGTTGATCTCCAGATTTGTTCTTTAACTAGCATACTACAGGGTTGATCTCCAGATTTGTTCTTTAACTAGCATACTACAGGGTTGATCTCCAGATTTGTTCTTTAACTAGCATACTACAGGGTTGATCTCCAGATTTGTTCTTTAACTAGCATACTACAGGGTTGATCTCCAGATTTGTTCTTTAACTAGCATACTACAGGGTTGATCTCCAGATTTGTTCTTTAACTAGCATACTACAGGGTTGATCTCCAGATTTGTTCTTTAACTAGCATACTACAGGGTTGATCTCCAGATTTGTTCTTTAACTAGCATACTACAGGGTTGATCTCCAGATTTGTTTCTTTAACTAGCATACTACAGGGTTGATCTCCAGATTTGTTCTTTAACTAGCATACTACAGGGTTGATCTCCAGATTTGTTCTTTAACTAGCATACTACAGGGTTGATCTCCAGATTTGTTCTTTAACTAGCATACTACAGGGTTGATCTCCAGATTTGTTCTTTAACTAGCATACTACAGGGTTGATCTCCAGATTTGTTCTTTAACTAGCATACTACAGGGTTGATCTCCAGATTTGTTCTTTAACTAGCATACTACAGGGTTGATCTCCAGATTTGTTCTTTAACTAGCATACTACAGGGTTGATCTCCAGATTTGTTCTTTAACTAGCATACTACAGGGTTGATCTCCAGATTTGTTCTTTAACTAGCATACTACAGGGTTGATCTCCAGATTTGTTCTTTAACTAGCATACTACAGGGTTGATCTCCAGATTTGTTCTTTAACTAGCATACTACAGGGTTGATCTCCAGATTTGTTCTTTAACTAGCATACTACAGGGTTGATCTCCAGATTTGTTCTTTAACTAGCATACTACAGGGTTGATCTCCAGATTTGTTCTTTAACTAGCATACTACAGGGTTGATCTCCAGATTTGTTCTTTAACTAGCATACTACAGGGTTGATCTCCAGATTTGTTCTTTAACTAGCATACTACAGGGTTGATCTCCAGATTTGTTCTTTAACTAGCATACTACAGGGTTGATCTCCAGATTTGTTCTTTAACTAGCATACTACAGGGTTGATCTCCAGATTTGTTCTTTAACTAGCATACTACAGGGTTGATCTCCAGATTTGTTCTTTAACTAGCATACTACAGGGTTGATCTCCAGATTTGTTCTTTAACTAGCATACTACAGGGTTGATCTCCAGATTTGTTCTTTAACTAGCATACTACAGGGTTGATCTCCAGATTTGTTCTTTAACTAGCATACTACAGGGTTGATCTCCAGATTTGTTCTTTAACTAGCATACTACAGGGTTGATCTCCAGATTTGTTCTTTAACTAGCATACTACAGGGTTGATCTCCAGATTTGTTCTTTAACTAGCATACTACAGGGTTGATCTCCAGATTTGTTCTTTAACTAGCATACTACAGGGTTGATCTCCAGATTTGTTCTTTAACTAGCATACTACAGGGTTGATCTCCAGATTTGTTCTTTAACTAGCATACTACAGGGTTGATCTCCAGATTGTTCTTTAACTAGCATACTACAGGGTTGATCTCCAGATTTGTTCTTTAACTAGCATACTACAGGGTTGATCTCCAGATTTGTTCTTTAACTAGCATACTACAGGGTTGATCTCCAGATTTGTTCTTTAACTAGCATACTACAGGGTTGATCTCCAGATTTGTTCTTTAACTAGCATACTACAGGGTTGATCTCCAGATTTGTTCTTTAACTAGCATACTACAGGGTTGATCTCCAGATTTGTTCTTTAACTAGCATACTACAGGGTTGATCTCCAGATTTGTTCTTTAACTAGCATACTACAGGGTTGATCTCCAGATTTGTTCTTTAACTAGCATACTACAGGGTTGATCTCCAGATTTGTTCTTTAACTAGCATACTACAGGGTTGATCTCCAGATTTGTTCTTTAACTAGCATACTACAGGGTTGATCTCCAGATTTGTTCTTTAACTAGCATACTACAGGGTTGATCTCCAGATTTGTTCTTTAACTAGCATACTACAGGGTTGATCTCCAGATTTGTTCTTTAACTAGCATACTACAGGGTTGATCTCCAGATTTGTTCTTTAACTAGCATACTACAGGGTTGATCTCCAGATTTGTTCTTTAACTAGCATACTACAGGGTTGATCTCCAGATTTGTTCTTTAACTAGCATACTACAGGGTTGATCTCCAGATTTGTTCTTTAACTAGCATACTACAGGGTTGATCTCCAGATTTGTTCTTTAACTAGCATACTACAGGGTTGATCTCCAGATTTGTTCTTTAACTAGCATACTACAGGGTTGATCTCCAGATTTGTTCTTTAACTAGCATACTACAGGGTTGATCTCCAGATTTGTTCTTTAACTAGCATACTACAGGGTTGATCTCCAGATTTGTTCTTTAACTAGCATACTACAGGGTTGATCTCCAGATTTGTTCTTTAACTAGCATACTACAGGGTTGATCTCCAGATTTGTTCTTTAACTAGCATACTACAGGGTTGATCTCCAGATTTGTTCTTTAACTAGCATACTACAGGGTTGATCTCCAGATTTGTTCTTTAACTAGCATACTACAGGGTTGATCTCCAGATTTGTTCTTTAACTAGCATACTACAGGGTTGATCTCCAGATTTGTTCTTTAACTAGCATACTACAGGGTTGATCTCCAGATTTGTTCTTTAACTAGCATACTACAGGGTTGATCTCCAGATTTGTTCTTTAACTAGCATACTACAGGGTTGATCTCCAGATTTGTTCTTTAACTAGCATACTACAGGGTTGATCTCCAGATTTGTTCTTTAACTAGCATACTACAGGGTTGATCTCCAGATTTGTTCTTTAACTAGCATACTACAGGGTTGATCTCCAGATTTGTTCTTTAACTAGCATACTACAGGGTTGATCTCCAGATTTGTTCTTTAACTAGCATACTACAGGGTTGATCTCCAGATTTGTTCTTTAACTAGCATACTACAGGGTTGATCTCCAGATTTGTTCTTTAACTAGCATACTACAGGGTTGATCTCCAGATTTGTTCTTTAACTAGCATACTACAGGGTTGATCTCCAGATTTGTTCTTTAACTAGCATACTACAGGGTTGATCTCCAGATTTGTTCTTTAACTAGCATACTACAGGGTTGATCTCCAGATTTGTTCTTTAACTAGCATACTACAGGGTTGATCTCCAGATTTGTTCTTTAACTAGCATACTACAGGGTTGATCTCCAGATTTGTTCTTTAACTAGCATACTACAGGGTTGATCTCCAGATTTGTTCTTTAACTAGCATACTACAGGGTTGATCTCCAGATTTGTTCTTTAACTAGCATACTACAGGGTTGATCTCCAGATTTGTTCTTTAACTAGCATACTACAGGGTTGATCTCCAGATTTGTTCTTTAACTAGCATACTACAGGGTTGATCTCCAGATTTGTTCTTTAACTAGCATACTACAGGGTTGATCTCCAGATTTGTTCTTTAACTAGCATACTACAGGGTTGATCTCCAGATTTGTTCTTTAACTAGCATACTACAGGGTTGATCTCCAGATTTGTTCTTTAACTAGCATACTACAGGGTTGATCTCCAGATTTGTTCTTTAACTAGCATACTACAGGGTTGATCTCCAGATTTGTTCTTTAACTAGCATACTACAGGGTTGATCTCCAGATTTGTTCTTAACTAGCATACTACAGGGTTGATCTCCAGATTTGTTCTTTAACTAGCATACTACAGGGTTGATCTCCAGATTTGTTCTTTAACTAGCATACTACAGGGTTGATCTCCAGATTTGTTCTTTAACTAGCATACTACAGGGTTGATCTCCAGATTTGTTCTTTAACTAGCATACTACAGGGTTGATCTCCAGATTTGTTCTTTAACTAGCATACTACAGGGTTGATCTCCAGATTTGTTCTTTAACTAGCATACTACAGGGTTGATCTCCAGATTTGTTCTTTAACTAGCATACTACAGGGTTGATCTCCAGATTTGTTCTTTAACTAGCATACTACAGGGTTGATCTCCAGATTTGTTCTTTAACTAGCATACTACAGGGTTGATCTCCAGATTTGTTCTTTAACTAGCATACTACAGGGTTGATCTCCAGATTTGTTCTTTAACTAGCATACTACAGGGTTGATCTCCAGATTTGTTCTTTAACTAGCATACTACAGGGTTGATCTCCAGATTTGTTCTTTAACTAGCATACTACAGGGTTGATCTCCAGATTTGTTCTTTAACTAGCATACTACAGGGTTGATCTCCAGATTTGTTCTTTAACTAGCATACTACAGGGTTGATCTCCAGATTTGTTCTTTAACTAGCATACTACAGGGTTGATCTCCAGATTTGTTCTTTAACTAGCATACTACAGGGTTGATCTCCAGATTTGTTCTTTAACTAGCATACTACAGGGTTGATCTCCAGATTTGTTCTTTAACTAGCATACTACAGGGTTGATCTCCAGATTTGTTCTTTAACTAGCATACTACAGGGTTGATCTCCAGATTTGT
This sequence comes from Dreissena polymorpha, assembly GCF_020536995.1. NCBI lineage: Eukaryota > Metazoa > Mollusca > Bivalvia > Myida > Dreissenidae > Dreissena > Dreissena polymorpha. Next base: position 54,893,070 of record NC_068362.1, read on the forward strand.
TCTTTAACTAGCATACTACAGGGTTGATCTCCAGATTTGTTCTTTAACTAGCATACTACAGGGTTGATCTCCAGATTTGTTCTTTAACTAGCATACTACAGGGTTGATCTCCAGATTTGTTCTTTAACTAGCATACTACAGGGTTGATCTCCAGATTTGTTCTTTAACTAGCATACTACAGGGTTGATCTCCAGATTTGTTCTTTAACTAGCATACTACAGGGTTGATCTCCAGATTTGTTCTTTAACTAGCATACTACAGGGTTGATCTCCAGATTTGTTCTTTAACTAGCATACTACAGGGTTGATCTCCAGATTTGTTCTTTAACTAGCATACTACAGGGTTGATCTCCAGATTTGTTCTTTAACTAGCATACTACAGGGTTGATCTCCAGATTTGTTCTTTAACTAGCATACTACAGGGTTGATCTCCAGATTTGTTCTTTAACTAGCATACTACAGGGTTGATCTCCAGATTTGTTCTTTAACTAGCATACTACAGGGTTGATCTCCAGATTTGTTCTTTAACTAGCATACTACAGGGTTGATCTCCAGATTTGTTCTTTAACTAGCATACTACAGGGTTGATCTCCAGATTTGTTCTTTAACTAGCATACTACAGGGTTGATCTCCAGATTTGTTCTTTAACTAGCATACTACAGGGTTGATCTCCAGATTTGTTCTTTAACTAGCATACTACAGGGTTGATCTCCAGATTTGTTCTTTAACTAGCATACTACAGGGTTGATCTCCAGATTTGTTCTTTAACTAGCATACTACAGGGTTGATCTCCAGATTTGTTCTTTAACTAGCATACTACAGGGTTGATCTCCAGATTTGTTCTTTAACTAGCATACTACAGGGTTGATCTCCAGATTTGTTCTTTAACTAGCATACTACAGGGTTGATCTCCAGATTTGTTCTTTAACTAGCATACTACAGGGTTGATCTCCAGATTTGTTCTTTAACTAGCATACTACAGGGTTGATCTCCAGATTTGTTCTTTAACTAGCATACTACAGGGTTGATCTCCAGATTTGTTCTTTAACTAGCATACTACAGGGTTGATCTCCAGATTTGTTCTTTAACTAGCATACTACAGGGTTGATCTCCAGATTTGTTCTTTAACTAGCATACTACAGGGTTGATCTCCAGATTTGTTCTTTAACTAGCATACTACAGGGTTGATCTCCAGATTTGTTCTTTAACTAGCATACTACAGGGTTGATCTCCAGATTTGTTCTTTAACTAGCATACTACAGGGTTGATCTCCAGATTTGTTCTTTAACTAGCATACTACAGGGTTGATCTCCAGATTTGTTCTTTAACTAGCATACTACAGGGTTGATCTCCAGATTTGTTCTTTAACTAGCATACTACAGGGTTGATCTCCAGATTTGTTCTTTAACTAGCATACTACAGGGTTGATCTCCAGATTTGTTCTTTAACTAGCATACTACAGGGTTGATCTCCAGATTTGTTCTTTAACTAGCATACTACAGGGTTGATCTCCAGATTTGTTCTTTAACTAGCATACTACAGGGTTGATCTCCAGATTTGTTCTTTAACTAGCGTACTACAGGGTTGATCTCCAGATTTGTTCTTTAACTAGCATACTACAGGGTTGATCTTCAGATTTGTTCTTTAACTAGCATACTACAGGGTTGATCTCCAGATTTGTTCTTTAACTAGCATACTACAGGGTTGATCTCCAGATTTGTTCTTTAACTAGCATACTACAGGGTTGATCTCCAGATTTGTTCTTAACTAGCATACTACAGGGTTGATCTCCAGATTTGTTCTTTAACTAGCATACTACAGGGTTGATCTCCAGATTTGTTCTTTAACTAGCATACTACAGGGTTGATCTCCAGATTTGTTCTTTAACTAGCATACTACAGGGTTGATCTCCAGATTTGTTCTTTAACTAGCATACTACAGGGTTGATCTCCAGATTTGTTCTTTAACTAGCATACTACAGGGTTGATCTCCAGATTTGTTCTTTAACTAGCATACTACAGGGTTGATCTCCAGATTTGTTCTTTAACTAGCATACTACAGGGTTGATCTCCAGATTTGTTCTTTAACTAGCATACTACAGGGTTGATCTCCAGATTTGTTCTTTAACTAGCATACTACAGGGTTGATCTCCAGATTTGTTCTTTAACTAGCATACTACAGGGTTGATCTCCAGATTTGTTCTTTAACTAGCATACTACAGGGTTGATCTCCAGATTTGTTCTTTAACTAGCATACTACAGGGTTGATCTCCAGATTTGTTCTTTAACTAGCATACTACAGGGTTGATCTCCAGATTTGTTCTTTAACTAGCATACTACAGGGTTGATCTCCAGATTTGTTCTTTAACTAGCATACTACAGGGTTGATCTCCAGATTTGTTCTTTAACTAGCGTACTACAGGGTTGATCTCCAGATTTGTTCTTTAACTAGCATACTACAGGGTTGATCTCCAGATTTGTTCTTTAACTAGCATACTACAGGGTTGATCTCCAGATTTGTTCTTTAACTAGCATACTACAGGGTTGATCTCCAGATTTGTTCTTTAACTAGCATACTACAGGGTTGATCTCCAGATTTGTTCTTTAACTAGCATACTACAGGGTTGATCTCCAGATTTGTTCTTTAACTAGCATACTACAGGGTTGATCTCCAGATTTGTTCTTTAACTAGCATACTACAGGGTTGATCTCCAGATTTGTTCTTTAACTAGCATACTACAGGGTTGATCTCCAGATTTGTTCTTTAACTAGCATACTACAGGGTTGATCTCCAGATTTGTTCTTTAACTAGCATACTACAGGGTTGATCTCCAGATTTGTTCTTTAACTAGCATACTACAGGGTTGATCTCCAGATTTGTTCTTTAACTAGCATACTACAGGGTTGATCTCCAGATTTGTTCTTTAACTAGCATACTACAGGGTTGATCTCCAGATTTGTTCTTTAACTAGCATACTACAGGGTTGATCTCCAGATTTGTTCTTTAACTAGCATACTACAGGGTTGATCTCCAGATTTGTTCTTTAACTAGCATACTACAGGGTTGATCTCCAGATTTGTTCTTTAACTAGCATACTACAGGGTTGATCTCCAGATTTGTTCTTTAACTAGCATACTACAGGGTTGATCTCCAGATTTGTTCTTTAACTAGCATACTACAGGGTTGATCTCCAGATTTGTTCTTTAACTAGCATACTACAGGGTTGATCTCCAGATTTGTTCTTTAACTAGCATACTACAGGGTTGATCTCCAGATTTGTTCTTTAACTAGCATACTACAGGGTTGATCTCCAGATTTGTTCTTTAACTAGCATACTACAGGGTTGATCTCCAGATTTGTTCTTTAACATACTACAGATTGCTACCAGTATGCTTTACTATTTTGGAATAAAAACGTAACGAATATTATCTCAACATCATTCGCTATATATATTAAAGGGGCCTTTTCACAGATTTTGGCATATTTTGAAGTTTGTCATTAAATGCTTTATATTGATAAATGTAAACATTGGATCTTAAAAGCTCCAGAAAAAAATCAAGAATAAATTAAAACAAGGAAAAAAAAGTAGCCGGTACCAGGGCTCGAACCAGTGACCCCCGGAGTCCTGGAGTTAGTCTGAAGTAAAAACGCATTAGCCCTCTCGGCTATTCCGCCGAGCATACACGGTATTTGTATTTTATACCTTATATAAGCAATCTTTGTAGTTTCGTAAATTTAAACGACAAAAACAGAACTCTCCAAATTATTCAATCGTTTCGCGTTGCAACGCTTTATAATTTTTAGGTTTTCAAATCGTCAAAAGATACATATAATGGCTATATTGGACTATGGTAAATGTTCAGTAATACGGTTTCCTCACAAATATCATAACTAAAACGAAAATTTGCGAATCTGAAACAACTTTTTTCAATTTTGTCAATTTACCAAACCGTGAAAAGATCCCTTTAAGCTTACTTAAAAGCAAAGCTATTCTAGTTTTAAACATTATATATTTATAAAGTTTGTAAAAAGGGACCTTTGTCATGCTTGGAAAGTACATTCATATCATCTTATCAATTACGTCCCAACTATCCAATGATACAAAAAATAATGCAAGTAGATGGCCGACTTTTTAATGATACTTTCAATATATATAAATCAAGTTTATGCATGATAAAGATGCACTTACACAGTGTTTACAGACTGACTTTAGAAAAGGTAAAGCTAAGTTAACGCAAAAAGATAAAACTATTTTCAGGAATTTCTTCAAATAAATTTGTTTGAAGTTGCTGCACAAATATATATAATCTTATGACCAAATGTCGACAATTTCATCGAAGAAATAATATCGTAGATAATAAGTATTCCTATCATTTACTAGCGCACCAATCAATTAACAAATCTAAGTATATCATGGTTAGTGGTATGTATTAGATAATAATCCAAACAGGAAAAAATTCATAAGTAATTTGGGTTGTAATTTTCGGTAAGTAACACATCCTTTGATCTAGATTCGTCTAACAGTTATGATTATTCTAACCTGCATTACAAATTCCAACCTCGAGAAGATTTCTCAAATGGTAACTGTTAACCCACGCTAGCATAAACAAGTTTATATTTTCGTGCAGCTATTCTACGCGAAACATTTTCAGTTGGGTTATACCATGCCATTCATAGCGTTGTCAATGCAAATGTTACATGTTTGTCACCTATACTACATTATTTGGAGTACAAAAGGAACGAACATCACGCGCTATAAAGATTCATCTTACTTAAGAATATCAGCTGGTGTAGTGTTAAGCATGTATGGATTTATTAATTTTGTGGAACGAAAACCACGGTCATTACTTGCCTTGCAATATACATTAAATAAAGTTATAAACTAGGTCGCTAAAATCCAATTAATAAAAAAAATGCTGGTAAATGGCAGACTTAACAGTGATGCTTTCAATATGGATAACCCAATTATACCCCTGACAAAGTTGCTAGTACAGAGTATATACAAACTGATTCCAGATAAAGTAAAGATAAGCTAACACAAAAAGATGAAACCTATAAATAGCGTATGGTAAAACACTTTCAGGAATGTCACAAATAAGTGTGTGGCAAATATGTATATTATCTATTGACCAAATGTCGACAATTTCATCGAATAAATCATAACATAGTTAAAAAGGATTCCTATGTACTTAGTAACACATAATTTTAAATAAATTTGTCTAACAGTTATACTTATGCTTACCTGAATTACAAATACCAACCACAAATAGATTCCTTAAATGTTAAATGTTCACACACACAAGTATTTTTTTCGTTAAATTCTACGACAAACATTTGCTGTTTAACTAAAGGCTGATCTACAGTCTAACGTTACTATTCCTGGATGACGTTGGTCCACGGCAGATGCAAATTAATTCACATTCACACTATTCCATATCCTTAATAACCTAATTGTTATCGATCTGAATGGACCTCAAGCAGTTCAGTTATGATTGTTGTTCCTGTGTTTTTTTCTCGGCATTTAACCCAACGCCGCTTTGGACACAATCCACACTTGCAATAAAAGTCACGAGACAAAGAAATAGCCAAGGGAGAAGGAATAATTTTGCCTTGTCAAATTGTTTTGAAAGCCAATAATATATCGACGTTTCTCTTACGAAGCTTTATGTCGACGGGAAGTCTTGAAACAACTAAAATAAGCTTAAAAGCATTAAACTTAAATTAGAGTAGTATTGCGTCATGATAATTCTGATAATTAACTGTTTTTGTTCTGATTACATTCGATATACTTGTATTTTGTGCTACATATAAAACACTTTAGTGCAATAATCATACACATACACATTTTTGTTTTTGTGAAGTGTTCACTTTTTAAAAGGAATACATTCTGCATATATATTTGGCCAGTTGTACAGACAACTATACAGAATATTGAGCAATCAAAAACAAAACTTTTTGTCAATTGAATATTTGTATCAAACCAATTGAAAACGGAGTGCCAAATAGATACATTGGCGAATATCATTTTAACGGACCAAGTTACTTATGAAAGAATATTATATGATATTTTGCAATATCGACTTCAAAAAGACACACACTACAAAGAATTACAAAATAAAGCTTTGCGATTTAAGTGTTCTGCAGCCAGCTCGACAAAGTTCTTATACCCCATTCACGACCGGAATAGAAGATAAATTAACTTGGAATACTGAAACTCTATAAAACCTTAGTAGAAGAGAAATTCTTATTCGATAGTCTTTTATTTAAGATTATACATAAATAATCCGTTTATTTGCTTCGGTAACTTGCTTACAGTAATAATAATATACGCTACTCTTCCATGAGTCCATGAGTGCTAAGAGTAATGAATAAATGTAGTAAGAGGTAATTGAATGATCAATCTAAACGATGATGTCAACCTCTGGTCATACATAAATATAACGAAAGCACTCTATGCCATTTACCGCTAAATTGTATTTTCTGAATAAATGCACGCACTTATATAGCCGTTGAGCTTAAGTAAATGCCACCTGGTATAATGTGATTTTCGAATATCACTTAAATATGATAGGTTTGATTGTAAACATTGAACATGAGCCGCGTTTTGAAAAAAAAAACAAGGGCTAAAAGAAGATAGCATCATCATTTCGTTTACTATTTTCAGAGAACCAGATTCCGCTTGCCAAACGTCTTGTTTGACAAGAATTTCATTTAAAAACTAGCCAATAAAACACTATGCTGAATAAAATGTACAGATTAATAGTAGCTACGTATATCGTTTAACCCCAACATTATGAGTTCTTTCTTAACCAATTATACCAAATGTTATCTCATCATTCATTCACTAACGACCATATAATATTATCAACCGGAGAAAAACACTATAATAAAATCACGATTTTCGCTGATTACCCATAGAAATCACCGACGTGAATGAATTTGGTCCTAATTTTGGTTGTTTGAAATTCAGACTGATAACAAATTGCGATTCCTCGCTAACGAGAAACAAGGATCAACTGGTAGCTAATATACGTCAATGACACATACATTTCCTCGCGGGCTTGTCAATCAGATCAGCATTACTGCATATGATCGTAGCCATTTGTTTTCTACAATATTGCATATGCCAAAAAGCACGGTGGCTACCTTTGCAATGCGCACTGACCAACAAATAATTGAGCCAGGACAAGTACAAATGTGTCGTCTACTGCCAGCGTAGCGTCAGAGCAGCCAGGGCAAAAGTTGACCTAACATTATTGAATTACAATCAAGACGGCATTATTGGCGTTCGAAAGTTGCAATTGTAAATAGTTATGGCGTAAGAGGGAGCAGAAGTAGTGCGTGAGCTTAATCATTTTGATGAATCCAGAAACGCAACATTTTCTATGCACAATTGCGTGTCATCGTTCTTCCCATACCACTATTTAGAAATCACAGAGCGAAAATCATTTCCCACCAACAGATTGAACCACATGTTAAGGTCATGATTTGATTGATTACCTGACAGTCGAAGATGGAATACAGTTCTTACATGACAGATCTGTAATCCCACACCAAACTTCGCTCTGACCTCAGATCTTAACCTTTGCCAAAGAGCTGCGTCCGATCTTGTTTTTCTGAAATATGTGTTGGCTCTATTTATATTTGTCCTCGTAAAGATATATCCGACAACCCATGAAATTGAACTTATTTTCTATGCCAAAATAACTTCTCATTTATACAGCTTGCCAATATTCCGGTTCAAATTATCAGAGGGAAACATCAAAAGGCCTCTACAATCAATTTAAGAACATCGGAATAGAACATATACTTATGAAATCAGACGTTGATAAAAACACAGCATACCGTGTAAAGAATTCATACTTTGGCCTTAACGTTTTAAGTCCTTATGTTCATGTTTAAAACGAAAATACAGATGTGTCATTAACAGAACAGAATAGTTTATTTCGACTTAAGCATATGCAGCTCAAAGTCATAAACATATATAAGCAATTAAAGCATGCTTGAAATTAAATACAAAACATACATCATTTGGAAAAAATATCAATATAAAAGGAATGAAATACAACATGTTTAAGTGAGGATGTTACATGGATGAGGTTACTACATAGTGATAACATAATGTAAAAATGTAGTGTAGTAATTGCAACACGTATACCATTATTCTAAGCTTAATGTCTTTGTGAAAATATATAATTTATCCTACAAGTATAACACATTTTCTCGCATTTCCAAGCATTTTAAACAAAACATGGCTAGTTTTCTAAGCATTTTTTTATTTGAACTATTAAGAAGTAAGATAAACTTGAACATATTCGGGCGATATCTATAATACTTTGGAAATAATGAATTCCTAACATTGGCATAGTAAGGACATTTATTAACAAAGTGATATTCATCCTCGAAATCATTTAGATTGCATAAAACACATTTACGTTGATCTCTGACAATGTTCTGGTGTCTACCAATTTTCAATTACCATTTTTTTTTAATGTTTAAATACTCTATTTTAAGTCCTTATGTTCATGTTTAAAACGAAAATACAGATGTGTCATTAACAGAACAGAATAGTTTATTTCGACTTAAGCATATGCAGCTCAAAGTCATAAACATATATAAGCAATTAAAGCATGCTTGAAATTAAATACAAAACATACATCATTTGGAAAAAATATCAATATAAAAGGAATGAAATACAACATGTTTAAGTGAGGATGTTACATGGATGAGGTTACTACATAGTGATAACATAATGTAAAAATGTAGTGTAGTAATTGCAACACGTATACCATTATTCTAAGCTTAATGTCTTTGTGAAAATATATAATTTATCCTACAAGTATAACACATTTTCTCGCATTTCCAAGCATTTTAAACAAAACATGGCTAGTTTTCTAAGCATTTTTTTATTTGAACTATTAAGAAGTATGATAAACTTGAACATATTCGGGCGATATCTATAATACTTTGGAAATAATGAATTCCTAACATTGGCATAGTAAGGACATTTATTAACAAAGTGATATTCATCCTCGAAATCATTTAGATTGCATAAAACACATTTACGTTGATCTCTGACAATGTTCTGGTGTCTACCAATTTTCAATTACCATTTTTTTTAATGTTTAAATACTCTATTTTAACAAGATAATGTTTAAATACTCTATTTTAACTAGATTGAAAATAGATTGTTAATTTTCAAATAATATCACATATTTCTATTTCGATCCGTTAATACTATCTACTGTTTTCAATATAAATTTATAACAACTTATTGCCACAATTAAAGATACGAAATATGGCCTCCTATACAGAATTTGCTTGATCAACAATTGCATAGTTTTAACTAATACATTATCGGCTGTACGCTGATCAACGAAATATGAGCCGCGTCATGCGAAAATGGTTCATATGCCTTATGCGGCCAGCGTATCTTTTATGACATGCCTGGTCAGGAGCTTCCACGTCAGCTGTACAGTAAAGTAAGGTATCCTGGTATCATAATAGAAAAAGGGTAGCACCTGACTAAACTGCCCGGAAGCGTCGATCGGTTTTAGAAACGCTAGTCGCATATGCCATAAAACTATTTTCGTATAACGCGAAACATTTTCGGTAACAATGGATGGTACGGCGTAATAAATGAACGGTTTACATCTTAATGCATTTTCACTCTGCTTAGTTCTCGTGTCAAGAGTATTACTTTTCCGAGCAATAATCTATCCACGCGTATCTTGTCGCCAGTACGTATTTAGATTTTTTTAGAAATGTTAATTATGATACATCTGAGTTATTATTTTGTCGATTTGTATTTTTTTTTTAATTTTTGGTTACACTCAGCCACACCTATACATTATTTTGAAACATAGTATTGAGTCTCTTCAGTAACTAATAATATCTATTATAAACCCCTATACAACTTGTCATTTTAAACATCCAGAATATTTAAATAAATTCTTGCTTTACATTATCAGATATATCTTATGTGTTGGTTTGGTTTCCAGTCCCAAATAATGTTTACTTGCAAAATGCTCTGAATATGGCATTTATCCTCATTTGATATCCGTATTACCAAATTGGACATTTGCCGTTCAAATGTTTCCGTATCGCTTGCCGCAACTGGTAATCAGACCAGGATGGGCAAATTAATCTTGTATATCTCCCAGTCATGACAATAAAGCATCCCTGATAAATGACAACGGCGAACTTCTTTCTCAAAATGTCGATTCTAGACGAACGTTAGACTCCTGATTTTCTCCGGTCACCAGAATACCGAATATCAATTATTGTCGGCGAACATTTGTTCTTCTAAGAGAACAAGGGGGAAGTAAATTAGACCTATCCTTTTCTTTTGGGAAAATAATACTGGGAATATTACCGCTTTATGTTATTACATATAAAAAAAAAACACTCGTTCTTTTGCCTTCGTTAACATTAGCGTTACAAGCATGTGGTAATGGAATGGAAACTAGTAGGACTGAGTAATCGGTTACTTTTTCCTCCAAAATACAACTTTAAAACTGGGTGTTGCTAATAACTGAATGGATCTGGTGCGTGTATTGGAATATGATACCGTAAACAGAAACGAACTTGAATTTATTTAAGATACAGGTATGCTTTTGCATAAGGATTGTTCAATTTGATGATGATAAATAACGGGTAAAGTTAATTAGCATTTGGCCTGCTTCATTTAAAATTGAAATCATGATATACAAGGTCAAACAGTACGCTATTGTGGCCAACGAATATCAACTTGTGTGGCGAATAAAAGGCTATTTACAAACTTGCAATATAGCATATATAGACACATGCCCCAAGTAGGTTCAATATGTTTACATTCTTCATATGCTTATTGAACTTACTCACATATCAAACTTGTCGATGCTTATCTTTAGACTATTTTCCTTTTCTGCTAGCCTTACGAGAATGAGACAGTCAATGCACCGTCACCTGAATTGATTACTGCTTCCGTAAATCGAAACGTTCATATCTGATTTATCTTTGGTCTTCAATAGAACCTATTCATATCATTTTCGCATCATTAATCAGTTTTGATACATTTATTTCAAAAGACATATTGAGAAGAAAATTAAGCGAATGGAAACGCATTGATCGATAGACTGATTTAATTGAATGATTGACGCAAATCAATACGCAAGTATTATCTTACGAAACCAATGCGGTTATATATCAATTTCTGCGACAGTTTGCGGATGCTACACGAATTGATCCAAATTTTTGAAACAGATAATTACCTTTCATGTGCAAATTGCTTTCAATAAGTGGCTATTTATCAAGTACGCGCGGATAGTTTTTTTGAATTCCTGTTTATGTATATACCCGGTTAAGTATGTAAATACAACCTATTCATACCAGTAGAACAAAAAGCGAATGGCAAGAATTGTACTATTTTCACACTTGAAAGCACTCATATTGCTTATCGAATAACAGACTAGACCTTCGGCACGACTTATTTACTAGAGGGACAATATACCAATGAACTTGTCAATCAAATACGTAAAGCAATTATATAACTGAGCTAACTAACTCAAATCAATCTTAGCGCCTAGGGTAAAGCTCACTTTGACATTTGTGTCGCGAAATGAAAGATAGGTAGACCCTTAATTTTCATAATAGCTTAAGGCCCCATCCTCGGGCTCTTAGTGCGTTCCTGTCCGTTGATTAAACGGGCATTCGAGTTTAATACGCAAAAACAACGCGTTTTGTGAAGAAAGAAACATGCATTTATGGGAATTTTGTGTTTATGTAAAACCATTAGTCATATTGCACATTCACATCACCGTTACGGTATTCATTTTTTAATTTTGTGTTTTTATTTCATTTAGAAAATTTTTTTTTCGCGTCTCTCTGTTTTCCGACATTCTAAGAAAAGTAATACAAGTGTTATATGTTTTCAGATAGATGCTTGCGGGCAATTTGTGTGGCAGCAGCTATGCTGAGAAGGTTCACGATCGTGTGTAAGCTAAAACTTGTTATTTCGTTCACGAAGGAAAGTGCGAGACGCTAGATATTAACCGAAACTGCCAAAGTATTCGCTGGGCAGCGTGCTTGGTTGTCGATTACCTAGTTGATGCCGGCTTCAACGTACAGATTGTATTACAAAGTCAATAATTATGCGACTATAGAATTTTTTTTTGGTCAACGTACCCAGCCTAATTACGCCTGTTATAAGCATTGCTTATTAGTTGTTCGCATGCAACGTGTACTACAGCTGGATTACATTTGATATTTCTGGGAAACGTTCTTTTGTTTTCAACAGATAGTGGCGATCGCTTGTATTTACGGGTGCTTACAACACAATAGTAGAAAGTTAAGCTTGTTTATATTCACAGTACTCAATTTATAAAACGTTGAACATGAGTTCACCAATTACTACAGGTATACTATAGACAATCACAAAAATGCTTTATAATCGCAAAAAAATCAACAAGTTCGGTGGTTTTATCTCGAATCAGCATATGAACTATTTGAAACTATTCATGCGTGTCTGCTGGCGTAATGTTAAAGTCATTTAAGGTGAAAAGCTAGGTAAAACAGCTATGCCGAAAAAGCGCATTAGTGCTCTATACCAATGTTTAGGTAAGAGTTGTTGACACCGTGTGTACTGCAAGGGTAATACGTAATGCATAAACAACAATGTACGGAACAACAGGGGTGTCTTTATGACTACCTAATGCGTTAGTAAAAAGTATTGCTTGCATATTTATTTTGTATTTATGTTAATCAATTGTCTTACGGTTTATTGTGAATTTGTATATGGTGTCAAAAATAAAATGTTTTGTACAGAGAATTTCTATCATGCAATTTTATTCTTAGCAAGCTAGGTATTCGATAGGTATAATTTTTGTTTGTTTGTTTTGTTTGTTTTGATATTCCAACAATATTCATTTAATAAGACGATGATTGCAAATTGTCTTTATATTCAGTTGTCATTACTATTTTCTTTATACTTTCTATGCTTTCAGAACGTAAAATAATAGTAATATTGTTGTAAATGTATCTAAGTTATCTTTATAAAATAAATAGGATGATAAAAAGTGCACACAAATTTCGACCCGTGCGTTATGACACACTCTTTATAAATTTGAATGTAGTGTGTTAATTTCAAGTTTGCGATTAATTTTGAAAAATGAGTTGCGTCTTAAATTATGCAATAGCGAACAACTTCAGTGCCTTCATTGCTTTGAATTGTTAAATGTTTTTGGAGCAGTTGTTTTGAACATATTAATGTATTAAGTTATTCAATATTTAATTTAAGATAAAAAAATATCGATAAAGGCTTTTATTCAATAGTGAATTGAGGGCGCTGATGGAAAAGTATTTTGTTCATAAGCGTTAAGTGTCTTTTCATTTTAACGTGTTGAGTCAGCGTATGCTTTTCATGAGCCTTGTAGCGACCCATTCCGCACAGGGAAGAATAATGAGCTTAATGTATAGAAGACAATTACTTGAGGCCGACAATTTCTTTTACGCGAACAGTGTGCATCCTAATTACACGTTGATGACTGTATTGGTAAGTGGTTATAAGTATGTTTAGCAAACACATCAAGGTTATAAGCCCGATAAAACCTCAACATCAACGAATATTTCGAAAAATATTTCAGATAATAAAATTACCCATATTGGCTTCAAGAAGTGTCCAAAGAACGACGTAGTTCTCATGAGCTACCCGAAGATTATCTCGTCGTCATGAGAAATTCACATGGAATATATTGTCACACACAAAATAAAAACCAGCATTTTGTATCTCCTGGTTCCTGGCTTAAGCCAAAAGGTACGTTTATTTTCTTGTTATTAAAAAAATTCAAAACTATTCTTAATTTCACGTTTGTGTTTATGAATGTAATAAATGACATTTGAACAAAAATATGTCAAGGCCCCTTTGATTGTCTAATTATACTTGCAAAAGGAAATAACTACGAGTGCAGTAGAAAATGCTATTACACACTTTGCTGCCAATGCGGGAAGCGAACATGACGTATCATGATGGAACTTATTGTAATGAATATATGCAAACATTCGATAGGTGTTAAGCTTGAAGAACAATTTATTAACAAAATGTTTAAATATGTACCCACGCGTTCACGTTTTTTGGATAAAAAACAACAACGTAAAACACAATTTTGAACAACACTCATGATGTTTTTCTTAATGGCGTAAAGACACGCAGTTTTAGTATGAGCAAATCGCCTCGACATTTAGACCTAGTGCAGCTTGTTATCTTGGTTTGACAGTTCGTCTCCTGATCATTGGTATACTAACACAGGATTATAGATCATTCTGAAAGCGTGTTATTTGCATACATATTACACATTAGACTGCAACTTAAGTCCAGAATCTCCCTAAAATCACTACAAGTAACACATCGCCTACTGAATGTAATAAGTCATGTAACTGATTTTTTTTACATTTTTACTTTTTTTTTCCATGTTTGTGTTTATTAAGGTGACATACATCAACTGTTAAAATATTAAGTCAACCTTTGTGGTAAAAATAATGTTTTTATCAAATTATCGAAATTGACATAACAAACACATGTCATTTTCGGAATGTAAAAAGTAGCGTAACTGACATTTTGTTAAATTTTCAGGAGAAGCAAAAATGTTTTATTAAAATAATTAACATTTTTCCGTATTCAAATTTTCTGATAAGTATTTAAATAACACTTGAAAAACAAAACAAAACTACAAATTGATATGTCTTTTTTAAAACAATAAAAAATTAAGAAAGGAGAAGTTACCATAATTTCAACACTGAAATATTTAAAGCGCAAAAATAACGTAAGTGCTCTTACTGTAGTTTTGAAAATGTCTGAAAATATGCTTTCCTGAACAATTCACAAAATGTCAGTTACCCTAGGTATTACATTCAGTAGACGACATGACATCACATTTCGCCATATTCACTATTAAGGCACATAAGTGTCACAGTAGGAACAGTTATGATAAAGCGGTATAAGAATCATTGTAGTTCACAACTGATTAATGAGCCCTGATTAATTGTCTAATTAATTAGACAAACAGTGATGAATTAATATTGGCATGGATATAGATGTCGTAAAAGTGTAAAAACAACATAACAATATGTTGAATTGTTTTAAACGCGTTAAGAGTGCTTATACAAGAAACACTAGTATTCGTTTCATGCAACGTGTCTGTCAAAGGTAATTTGCCGTTAATATAACACACTCGGAAAAGAATGTTTATTTTAACTTTTTGAGTTTCATTATATAACACATTTCGGTTATAACTGCATCGGTTAACTTTAGATTCGTATGGATCGATCAATCAACAATCACGAAGTTGGTTCTAGTCAGATGTACACCGACAGGTGTGCTTCCTTGAGAAAAAGCTCTCATTAATAAGCAAATAACCAAATAAGAATTGGTAAATTACTAATTAAAATATATAAGCATTACATTTTGCTTGTATTTCTGATAATCTTTTCTTAATTATCCTTATCGATGACAACATGATCAATTGTAGTTACAGTATGTATGATCTTAATAATTAAGCAAGTCCCGTTAAAGCGGGTATATACGATTTTGTCAAATATTTATGAATTAATATAAACTGTGTAAAAAACTTATTATATATATATTTCAATATAAATTAAAATAAAAGTTAAGAAGAACATGTGTCGAACAATGCGAAATAAGCCAGATATTAAATTCTGAAATCGAAAACGGCTGTACAGCCGAATTCGCCAGCTTGTATACCATACATGTACGATGTGCATCTAAACTTACTCGTAGTTTATCGGTTTATAATACAAAGACGAATGCTTCGGTTATTATAGGAAAATATGTACGTCACAATCGGCTCGGGCGCTGATTTGTCTTTGCTGCATTTTATGAAATTCGGCTTTAATGTATAATTTTTATCAATATATTACAATTAAACATATATAAAAAATCGTAAATACCCGCTTTAAACAAAATACAACAAGATAAATACTGACTGTTAATAATGTTGAAAGATATATTTCTATCATTAGAACGTAACCTGCAGTTTTAATGATTTTTGTTATACATCGAATTTGATGGTACTAAGCTAGAACACCTGTTTAGGATAGAAAATAAAATAAAAGTCATGGGTCAGCAGTGTCGTTATTTCTTAATTCACACGTGAACACCATACATATTCCGGCATTTGTAGAAATGCAAAAATGAAGCAATAACACACACATTTAGTAAATTATTGAGTAAACAGTTGAACAACTTTTTGTCTTTGTTTTTGTATGTAATACACTTAAGCCAATATTTTAGCATTTATAATTAAAAACAAAGAACAAAAAAGTGCACAAGCTCAGTCTAACCGCATGTTATAAAAGACAATTATAACAAATACTAGTACATGTACGATTGTATGCAAAAGCAAAAGTAGATTTAGATTTAAATGAAAACACTCGTGTATCGAATTAAAGGCATATCAAAGGCATTAATCGTAATTCTTTACATAATTTGACCAGTATATTGCTGTTTACCAATTCAAAAGTATATTTTATTTTGAATGAAAACACCACTAATAAAAAATGTGTATCGAGGTCAGAAAAAAGGTTAATACAGAATCCAACTTAAAACACGATGTATATAGTACACTTGCAGGGGTATATTAACGGTATCAACAGTAATTCTTCATATAACAAGACGAATTCACTACCTTCCTTGCACAAATACAATTGTAACTAAGCATTAAACACGCAAGATACCAATTGAGAACACAAACTTGCATGAATATACGTTTGTTTATCTCAGTTTTTAAGAATGTTTACCTGTATATTTCTTCAGACTTGGTTGCTATGTTCTAGAAATGTATGATAAAGACAAGGATTCATTATCATGCTATGAATACTAAACACAGTGGTACAAATGATAAACATAAATAAATAAATAAATTTGGCTATGAAGAGGGTGTACACGGTTGTGATTGCCGGTTGAGATTATGTTAAGTAGAAATGACATTCCAATCGATGACCAAAATTGGGAACATACTAAAAAAACTTGAATGGAACAAAAATGAACGGCAAAGGATTAAAAGAAGCGTTTTGTGATACTTCATAAATACAAAAAGACGAGACAATAGTACGACAGATGTCTCTTGTATAACTTTCAAATCATTGGGAAACCTTATTTTTGCTTATTAAGTTCACTAACAGCTGCTCTATGGTGATTGATGACTCCTATACAATCTTAGGAAATATGTAACTGGTGTATAGAGAACTAAGAGCTAACATCGCGCAAAGACTGACAGGATATTCCTTTTTATTTATAACATTATACTAACAATTCCCTCTGTTATATTCAGGAAAGGGTTGCCAACATCGTACATATATAAGCATTGAATCCTCAAACAAAACATATATTTTTTACAGTTTTAAATTTTATTAAGATAATTGTATCCGGCTCATTAAAAATGCACAATAAGCAATTATTTTTATCAATCTTTATTCGCGATTTGCAATAAGAACAATGTGCTGTTTTTTATTTTTTATTTTTGAGAAAAGCCAGTACAAATATACATTCCCATTGACGCATAATGAATCAACCCTGAACGACTCATATGCAAACGCTTTACCCATTTATGCAATGTGGACTCTCCCATCCTTCTAAATTGGATCAAATTATTTCCAAAATCAGGAAAGTCTAGTATATTAATTTCTATATTTAGAATATTTCTTACAGAAATTCCTCTAAGCAAACAGCGTAGACCCTGATGTGATGCCGTATTATGAGGCATCTCATCCGGGTCTACACTGTATGCCAAGGCCTTTTTTATAGACGTTGGCCATAAATGGGTTAACGGAAAATCAGTATTCCGTTTTGGGCGTGAAAACACGTACACCGATGCAAAACATAACAACTTTTACTCTTTATTTACATAGATTTGATTATTCAGTTACATATGCGTTTCATAAACAAGACAATTAGTAACATTAGTCATAACAAGTTAATTATATAGGTACATCTCTTCAGTAAGGTTTGTTATATGCAGATGAAGTTACTTTCGGAGTACTTAAGTTAGTAATTTCTTACAAATATGTCCGTATTTTAACTTTATAATGTGTATACATATATATTCTGCACCATCAAAACGAACGTACAACTTACATTGATATCAAAGTACAACTACATAAAGCTTTTTCAATGAGCACGTTTCTCTTGTATTTCTAGAAATTCGTAATAAGACAAAACGATTGATTTACTAGGAGGTCAGACATTGAGCTTCAGTTGTGTTTACG